>NC_143027.1:80582500-80590000 GCF_057628025.1 Oncorhynchus mykiss
CAGTATAATAACATATACCCAGTAGAATAACAGATACCCAGTAGAATAACATATACCTAGTAGAATAACATATACCCAGTAGAATAACATATACCCAGTAGAATAACATATACCCAGTAGAATAACATATACCCAGTAGAATAACATATAGCCAGTAGAATAACATATACCCAGTAGAATAACATATACCCAGTAGAATAACATATACCCAGTAGAATAACATATACCTAGTAGAATAACATATACCCAGTAGAATAACATATACCCAGTAGAATAACATATAGCCAGTATAATAACATATACCCAGTAGAATAACAGATACCCAGTAGAATAACATATACCTAGTAGAATAACATATACCCAGTAGAATAACATATAGCCAGTATAATAACATATACCCAGTAGAATAACATATACCCAGTAGAATAACATATAGCCAGTATAATAACATATAGCCAGTATAATAACATATACCCAGTATAATAACATATACCCAGTAGAATAACATATACCCAGTATAATAACATATAGCCAGTAGAATAACATATACCCAGTAGAATAACATATACCCAGTAGAATAACATATACCCAGTAGAATAACATATACCCAGTAGAATAACATATAGCCAGTAGAATAACATATACCCAGTAGAATAACATATACCCAGTAGAATAACATATAGCCAGTAGAATAACATATACCCAGTAGAATAACATATAGCCAGTATAATAACATATACCCAGTAGAATAACATATACCCAGTAGAATAACATATACCCAGTAGAATAACATATACCCAGTAGAATAACATATACCCAGTATAATAACATATACCCAGTAGAATAACATATAGCCAGTAGAATAACATATACCCAGTAGAATAACAGATACCCAGTAGAATAACATATAGCCAGTAGAATAACATATACCCAGTAGAATAACATATACCCAGTATAATAACATATACCCAGTAGAATAACATATACCCAGTATAATAACATATACCCAGTAGAATAACATATACCCAGTAGAATAACATATACCCAGTAGAATAACATATACCCAGTAGAATAACATATACCCAGTAGAATAACATATACCCAGTATAATAACATATACCCAGTAGAATAACATATACCCAGTAGAATAACATATACCCAGTAGAATAACACATACCCAGTAGAATAACATATACCCAGTATAATAACATATACCCAGTAGAATAACATATACCCTGTAGAATAACATATACCCAGTAGAATAACATATACCCAGTAGAATAACATATACCCAGTATAATAACATATAGCCAGTATAATAACATATACCCAGTAGAATAACATATACCCAGTAGAATAACATATACCCAGTAGAATAACATATAGCCAGTATAATAACATATTGCCAGTAGAATAACATATACCCAGTAGAATAACATATACCCAGTATAATAACATATACCCAGTAGAATAACATATACCCAGTAGAATAACATATAGCCAGTATAATAACATATTGCCAGTAGAATAACATATAGGAACAACAAACATAAATACTGGGTGATTTTACAGTCTCTGTCTTTCTCTCTCTCTCTCTCTCTCTCTCTCTCTCTCTCTCTCTCTCTCATTCTCTCTCTCTCTCTCTCTCTTTCTTTCTCTCTCTTTCTTTCTCTCACCATCTGTCTCTCTCTTCATCTCTCTCTCTCTCTCTCTCTCTCTCTCTTCATTTCTCAAGTCCTAGTGAGTGCAGAAGCCATAGCCTCCAGCTACAGTCCAGTCAGGGAAGGGAAGGCTAACTGAACTCTACGGCTGTGACAGTAACATAGAAGGGTAGCTCTGATCCCACATTTCTCCTAATCAAATGAGCCTTTCTCTATCTCCCTCACCCTCTCTTTCTCTGTCTCCCTCGCCCTCTCTTTCTCTGTCTCCCTCACCCTCTCTTTCTCTGTCTCCCTCACCCTCTCTTTCTCTGTCTCCCTCGCCCTCTCTTTCTCTGTCTCCCTCGCCCTCTCCTTCTCTATCTCCCTCGCCCTCTCTTTCTCTGTCTCCCTCACCCTCTCTTTCTCTGTCTCCCTCGCCCTCTCTTTCTCTATCTCCCTCACTCTTTCTCTGTCTCCCTCACCCTCTCTTTCTCTGTCTCCCTCGCACTCTCTTTCTCTGTCTCCCTCGCCCTCTCTTTCTCTGTCTCCCTCACCCTCTCTTTCTCTGTCTCCCTCACCCTCTCTTTCTCTGTCTCCCTCACCCTCTCTTTCTCTGTCTCCCTCACCCTCTCTTTCTCTGTCTCCCTCACCCTCTCTTTCTCTGTCTCCCTCTCCCTCTCTTTCTTTGTCTCCCTCGCCCTCTCTTTCTCTGTCTCCCTCACCCTCTCTTTCTCTGTCTCCCTCACCCTCTCTTTCTCTGTCTCCCTCACCCTCTCTTTCTCTGTCTCCCTCACCCTCTCTTTCTCTGTCTCCCTCACCCTCTCTTTCTCTGTCTCCCTCTCCCTCTCTTTCTTTGTCTCCCTCGCCCTCTCTTTCTCTGTCTCCCTCACCCTCTCTTTCTCTGTTTCTCTCTCGTGCTCTCTCTCCTTTCTCTCTCTCACTCTTGTTCCCTCTATTGGTTTGCCCACTTTCTTTCTCTCTCTCTGTTGGCCTTTCACTCTCATATTTATGTAAAACCAAAAACTATCTTTTAGAGTTCTTCTGTGGGTTAACATTAAGTTGTGGTTTGTGTGTGTGTATTTATGTGAGAGTGTGTGTCTCTCTGTGTGTGGCGATGGTATTATGTGTGTAATTGGTGGTGTGTGTATTTGGTAGCGTGTGTGTGTGTATAGTTGGTAGTGTGTAATAATGAGTCTTGCCACGGTGGCAGAGAGAAGGCCCGTTCCCTGATCACATGTGACAGACTGACTAGGCTCTTCATGGAACTACTAATGGAACTACTGCCCTAGCTAATTGGGTTATATGTGTGTGTGTGTTTGAGAGATCTGACCTAGGACTACTGATGCAGTGTGCCCGTGTATGCGTCCTCTGATCTTCTATCTGTGTTAAGGCAAAGTGTAAGAATCCAGTCACAGAGACATTTCACCACTTTGGAATGCATTACTCCGACGTTGCAACGTGGGTTTACACCTTACATTGCTCTTGCAATAAAGTTACCATCCAGAAGTCTTTTTCTATCTAGCTAGTTGATATTGCTGTATTCCTGATGATATTTCTCTATCTATCTAGTCGATATTCCATGAACCTAATAGGCCTTCCTGGAGGCACTGTGAACTCCTGGGAGAAACTCCAGCACCTCTCTCAAGTCCATTTCAACAGTTCTAGACATAAACCATGTGTGTCCCAAATGTCACCCTATTCCATATATAGTGCACTACTACACCCTGCGGGCCCTGCTCAAACCTGTTGCACTATATAGGGGATAGGGTGCCATTTGGGAAGCAGTCCATCTCTATACCTACAGAGGGGACACAAAGAGCCTGGTCACATGACAGGGGTGGCCAACCGTTCCCAGGCTAATGAAGGGATTAAACGTACTTTTACACGGAATACAAAACCCCCGGAAACCCCCAGACCTTCAGCTGCTGGGGAGATAAGTAGGATGGAAGTGTGGGCAGAGATAAATGAGAATCTGTTGGCTGGAGCTAGCAGGAGAAAATAGGCCAGAGACGCATAGGCTGCATCCCAAATTGCCCCCTATACCCTATATAGCGCACTTATTTTGACCAGGGCCCATGGAATAAGGTGCCATTTGGGATGCAGACAGACAGAGACATGCCTAAAGATTCAGAGAGACTCAGAGAGAGAGGGAGTCTGTCTGTGTGATCCTATCCTCTCTACAGCTCAAAGTTCTAGCTTCTCCCTGCAGAGCTATAGATACAGATTTAGCTCAACTAGGTTTGAGATTTAGAGTTTGAATGGGCATTTTGGCAAAGAGAGTTCCGAGGTAATTAGGCTACATCCCACTGAGAATGCAAATCAGAACGTTATTGTCATGGAAAGCTCATTTCCAACAGTTTTCCAAACACTGTACAGTAGTCCAGCACTAGCCTAGCACTGCTATGTTGTGTGATCTAAGAAGAAAGCTAACGTGCTAGCAGGCTAACAGGCTAGTGGTGATGTTGCTAGCAAAGTACTAGTCATTTTGCTAGCAGTAGGTAGAGGTCTCAGGTGGAGGCTAATGTGCTAGCAGGCTAGCGGCTGTGATACTAGCAACAGGGAGTTTTTTTCAGTCTTTTAGAAGCAGAGTTCTGTGAAAGATAAGGAAGATGTCGACACGGGTACTCACCCCTCTCACCTTCGACGCAGACTGATGCTCTCACACGACCTGGAAGGAAATGAACAACAAATATTTAGCTACAGGAGCGTTTCTATAACAACGGTTAGCTACACAACCACCAAGGGTGTTTCTATAACAACGGTTAGCTACACAACCACCAAGGGTGTTTCTATAACAACGGGCTGTTTTTCTAAAAGGCTCAAAGGCACGACTCTGTCCTCTCACATGGCTCCACAGCAGCCAGTTTGAAAAGAAAGAAAGTTCTGTTCTTTAAGTTATATTATACAGCTTGTGATAGCTGCAAGGTTTCAACACTACATATATCTCTCAGGTTCACGGTTCTCTCTCTGAACGGACAGTGTGAAAAGAGATGTCATGAAAGATCACAGACTTTGAATATTTCCCTTCCATTTTAACCCTTGATTTCTCCATTTGATTTGCCCCGACAACAATAACACGCATCCGTTGTATTGTGGCCCTCACAAGTCAAACTGTGGCCTGCTAAAAACCAAGACAATGTTATTTTCTATTAAGACCAGGAGTCCTGAGGCCTCAGAGTATAGACTCAGTAACGGTCCATGAGTCTTTGTGGGACCTGTTCGCTTCTATTCAGCCTGGCTGGGAACAGCGTTCATCACTCTACACTGGGAAATAGGAGCTGGGGGACCCTCATTCTACCCACCTTTGTCCTCAAACTTCAGCTTTCTCAACTAGACCCCCACCAACCCCTTCTACCCCATCATCTCTCAAACTCTACTAACCCCTCTACCCCCCCTCCCTTTCAATCCTAAACCTACACCCCACCCTTAAGGCGTCCACATGCTTCCCAGCCCAAACAGTTTGGATGAGTCGTGCATATATTGTTTTTTTTTGACTTAGGCAAGTCGAAGAATGTAACCAAAGTCTACTCTATGCCAATTCGTCGGTGATTGGTCAACAGTAGAGATTCTTCAGTCCTTATTGTCATTCAACGACAGATGACTCGTTTGCACCAAACATCTTAGTTAGATGTAAAATTGCGAGACTAAGATCTCCTCGGCAAAGACATCACAATTAATTACTGATTTCTTGAGTTATCGTGGATTAATTCTGACTGTTTTGAGGAAGTGGCTACGGCGTCTCAAAATTGACAAACAGTACTTAGTATTGCCACTTTTTTCTCGTTTTTCAAACAAAGGTCTTTTAAGGGAGTATGCGAGCACAATCGTTCGGTTGGCCTAGCCAACTTCGGCTAGCTGCCAGCCAAACTGAAGCATGCTGACGCCTTTAGCCCCCTCAATCCCCTGTTGTATTGGAGGCTGGAGGCCAGCCAGTGGTAGGTCAATAAGAGGCCTGTAGATCTGAGGAGGGACAAGCGGTTTGTTTGGTGAGGGATCTGACAGGCTTTAGAACTTCCATCAGACCAGTGTTACTGCTGGCTGGAGCAATAACTAACACAGACTATGTCAACATTCAATGGTACACTATTACATATATAGCCTGTACGGGCTAAACTGTCCAATATAATTGCCCCAATACAATATCCATCCTAATCCTTTAGCCACAGTAAGGCAGTGGTGACGTGTTAGTCTTGACGCATACAAATCCAATGTCCAGGGGTTGATACACACCAGCCCCAATTATATTTGGTGTAAAATCAGAACAATTCTTTACTTAACTTGAAAGTGCCTTACTCTTAGACTGCACCTTCTTGCAGTAGGCAGATCTTGGATATTGGCCTTTCCATAATGTTGGTACTTGTCTTCAGGTGTACTGCACATACTAACCCCCTGGAGTCAGGCTTGGTCTCAATAACTTTTCCAAGTATCCATGCACTTCGTGGTGCCATGGGGTCCACCAGCAAGAACACATCTCTCCTTCACGAAGGCAGCGTTTCACTTTGCCCCACGTTTGTATTTCTTGTGAGACTGGCAGGTACTTCTCTGTCCATCTCTTCCAAAATGAATCTGCCATGTACTGGACTTGTTTCCAACGCCGTCTGATGTACAGATCATTTTTTTTCGACATTAACAGTGAAATGTGATTTGGGGTGAGGGCTTCTAGACCCAGGGGGTCATTGGTTACCATGGTGATTGGGCAGCTGTTTAGAATGGCATCTACTTCACACAGAATGGAGCACCTGGCCAATCATCCCAATGAGCCTTTCCCAGTCTCCTCTGTGGTGGGACGCCCCAGGGGGATTGAAACTCTATTGTATTTCTTCCTGAGGTAGAGCATCTTGGATCTTGCCTTGGTTTAAAGCAGATAGAGCTTCTCTAAGGTCTCTCTCAGTACCAATAAAGTTAGTTCCATTATCAGAACTTACATGTTTTTTAAATGTGTTTTTTACATTTCCTCTTCCCTTTTTGATTTCGATAGGACCAAAGTAATCCACACCTACGTTGGTAAATGGTGGGATGTCTGTCATGATCCTTTCAAGTGGCAGATCTGCCATCTTCTGCTCAGCAATCTTGCCTCGTTCCCTTCTGCACACAACACACTCTGAGATGATCATAGGGCTCTGGTCAAAAGTAGTGCACTGTGTAGGGAATAAGGTGCCATTTGGGACGTATCTTAAAACGAATATCAGGGTGATAACAGAGAGGTTGGTGGATGCCCGATCCTCAGTCTAACGTCTCTGGAGTATGGAAGGAAAGGTGGTGGATGCTCGATCCTCAGTCTAACGTCTCTGGAGTATGGAAGGAAAGGTGGTGGACGCTCAATCCTCAGTCTAACGTCTCTGGAGTATGGAAGGAAAGGTGGTGGAGGCTCGATCCTCAGTCTAACGTCTCTGGAGCATGGAAGGAAAGGTGGTGGAGGCTCGATCCTCAGTCTAACGTCTCTGGAGTATGGAAGGAAAGGTGGTGGACGCTCGATCCTCAGTCTAACGTCTCTGGAGTATGGAAGGAAAGGTGGTGGAGGCTCGATCCTCAGTCTAACGTCTCTGGGAAGGAAAGGTGGTGGAGGCTCGATCCTCAGTCTAACGTCTCTGGAGTATGGAAGGAAAGGTGGTGGACGCTCGATCCTCAGTCTAACATCTCTGGAGTATGGAAGGAAAGGTGGTGGAGGCTCGATCCTCAGTCTAACGTCTCTGGAGTATGGAAGGAAAGGTGGTGGAGGCTCGATCCTCAGTCTAACGTCTCTGGAGCATGGAAGGAAAGGTGGTGGAGGCTCGATCCTCAGTCTAACGTCTCTGGAGTATGGAAGGAAAGGTGGTGGAGGCTCGATCCTCAGTCTAACGTCTCTGGGAAGGAAAGGTGG
>NC_143027.1:80595000-80632500 GCF_057628025.1 Oncorhynchus mykiss
AGCTTTCACCTGGATTCACCTGGTCAGTCTATGTCATGGAAAGAGCAGGTGTTCCTAATGTTCTGTACACTCAGTGTATTTTGCCATGGGGTGGGGAGAAATGTTTGCAATTTTAAAAGCAAGCATTTTGCTATGACTTATGCCATGTTAATATGATATCTGAGTGAGAGTGACTAACAAAATCAACGGGGGCCCCTTGGAGGTCAGGGCCCCTGGACACGTGCCCTGCGTGCCCAGTCGGTAATTCGGCCATGAATGTTTAGATAGCTGGCTAGACTAACTAGACTAATTTACCAATATATATATTTTTTTACTGACATGGATTAATTGAATGACCATCAGTGAGTCACATATAACACATATAAAAGTAATTTAAAAACATATAGCAGGCTAGCGAGCCTTTTTAGCTTCCCACATCTCCATGTAAAATAATCAGATTCATAATAAAGAAATACCCTGGCAAACATCCTTATATTGTCCCAGTTTGATATGCTGCTTGTGTATTCATTCCCATATCAGCTAAAATAGAACATAATGTTTTGGTCACAGAATATAAGTCATATGGCTAGCTAGTCGGCTACAGCAGGTTCTACCATTTCACAATAGTACTTTTTTTTTTAAATACCCTTTTGGGTAGATTCTTGTTGCTTGGTTTACTGTTTGAACAGTTGCTGAGATTATATTTGGTTATCAATGCAAAATAGGCTACTTTGATGAATAGTCTACACAGCTTATACTGTAGATCAGATCAAGGAACCAGGCGACAACACTATCCTCACTCCATTGTACAGCGCGTCTCAATTTCCAGGCAGAAAAATGTATGTTGAATGCCGAAAAATATGTATTGTGACGATAAATTAAATTGCAACGCTGCGCTATGCTCCGAATCTTGATTGTAGTAAACTTTACCAAGGTCAAAACCTCTGTGTCCTCAGTGCCTTCAGAAAGAATTCACACCCCTTTTACTTTACCAAGGTCCAAACCTCTGTGTCCTCAGTGCCTTCAGAAAGAATTCATACCCCTTTTACTTTACCAAGGTTCAAACCTCTGTGTCCTCAGTGCCTTCAGAAAGAATTCACACCCCTTTTACTTTACCAAGGTCCAAACCTCTGTGTCCTCAGTGCCTTCAGAAAGAATTCACACCCCTTTTACTTTACCAAGGTCCAAACCTCTGTGTCCTCAGTGCCTTCAGAAGGAATTCACACCCCTTTTACTTTACCAAGGTCCAAACCTCTGTGTCCTCAGTGCCTTCAGAAAGAATTCACACCCCTTTTACTTTACCAAGGTCCAAACCTCTGTGTCCTCAGTGCCTTCAGAAAGAATTCATATCCCTTTTACTTTACCAAGGTTCAAACCTCTGTGTCCTCAGTGCCTTCAGAAAGAATTCCCACCCCTTTTACTTTACCAAGGTCCAAACCTCTGTGTCCTCAGTGCCTTCAGAAAGAATTCATACCCCTTTTACTTTACCAAGGTTCAAACCTCTGTGTCCTCAGTGCCTTCAGAAAGAATTCACACCCCTTTTACTTTACCAAGGTCCAAACCTCTGTGTCCTCAGTGCCTTCAGAGAGAATTCACACCCCTTTTACTTTACCAAGGTCCAAACCTCTGTGTCCTCAGTGCCTTCAGAAAGAATTCACACCCCTTTTACTTTACCAAGGTCCAAACCTCTGTGTCCTCAGTGCCTTCAGAAAGAATTCATACCCCTTTTACTTTACCAAGGTCCAAACCTCTGTGTCCTCAGTGCCTTCAGAAAGAATTCATACCCCTTTTACTTTACCAAGGTTCAAACCTCTGTGTCCTCAGTGCCTTCAGAAAGAATTCACACCCCTTTTACTTTACCAAGGTTCAAACCTCTGTGTCCTCAGTGCCTTCAGAAGGAATTCACACCCCTTTTACTTTTCCACATTTTGTTGTGGGGATTAAATAGGATTTTATTGTCATTGTTTGTCAATGATCTACACAAAATACTCTGTGAATTCAAAGTGGAAGAAAACATTCTAAGATATGTAAAACTTGTATGAAATATAAAACAGTAATATATCTTGATTAGATAAGTCTTCAACCCCCTGAGTCAATGCATGTTAGAATCGCCTCCGGCAGCAATTACAGCTGTGAGACTTTCTGGGTAAGTCTGTAAGAGCTTTGCAAATCTAGATTGTACATTATTTGCATATTATTCTTAAAAAAGTATTCAAGCTCTGTCAAATTGGTTGATGATCATTGCTAGATAACCATTAACAAGTCTTGCCATAGATTTTCAAATCATTTTAAGTCAAAACTTCAACTAGGCTACTCAGGAACATTCAATGTCGTCTTGGTAAGCAACTCTAGTGTATTTTTGGCCTTGTGTTTTAGGTTATTGTCTGAAAGGTGAAAGGTCTTGTCTGAAAGGTGAATTTGTCTCCCAGTGTCTGTTGGAAAACAGACTGAACCAGGTTTTCCTCTTGGAGTTTGCCTGTGCTTAGCTCTATTCCATTTATTTTTATCATACAAAATTCCCTAGTCCTAGCCGATGACAAGCATACCCATAACGTGATGCAGCCACCACCATGCTTGACAATATGAAGAGTGGTACTCAGTGATGTGTTGTGTGGGATTTGCCCCAAACGTGACACTTTGTATTCTGTAACGGTTGTCGTTGGTGGAAGAAGGAGAGGACCAAGGTGCAGCATGGTACATGTTCATGATCTTTTAATTACCCTGAACACTAGAACAAAACGGAACAAACGAAACAGTCCTGTCTGGTACAGAGACAGAGACAGAAAACAACTACCCACAACTCAAGGGCAAAACAGGCTGCCTAAGTATGGTTCTCAATCAGAGACAACGATTGACAGCTGCCTCTGATTGGGAACCATACCAGGCCAAACACCTAGAAATACAAACATAGAACAAAACATAGAATGCCCACCCTAACTCACGCCCTGACCAACCTAAAATAGAGACATAAAAAAGGAACTAAGGTCAGGACGTGACATAATCAAAATATAAAGTTCATTTATTTGCCAATTTTTCTGCCGTTTTACTTTTTTTGTAAACAGGACGCATGTTTTGGAATATTTTTTATTCTTTACAGACTTCCTTCTTTTCACTCTGTCAATAAGGTTAGTATTGTGTAGTAACTACAATGTTGTTGATCCATCCTCAATTTTGTCCTATCACAGCATTTAAACTCTGTAACTGTTTTAATGTCACCACTGGCCTCATGGTGAAATCCCAGAGCAGTTACCTTTCCTTCTGGCAACTGAGTTAGGAAGGACACCTGTATCTTTGTAGTGACTGGGTGTATTCATGAGTCCATGGAACATATTATGTTTATTGATTCTGTGTGAGGTCATTCTTATTCATTTTTTAGTCTTGCCATAACAAAGGGGTTGAATACTTACTGACTGAAGACATTTCAGCATTTCAAATGTTTTATTTATTTGTAAAAATGTCTAAAAACATAATTCCACTTTGTCATTATGGGGTGTCATGTGTAGGCCAATGATAACAAAATCTATATTTATTCCATTTTAAATTCAAGCTGTAACACAACAAAATGAGGAAAAAGTCAAGGGGTGTGAATACATTGCTGTGGGGACTTCCTTCCTTTCAGCCACAAGAGCATTAGTGAGGTCGGACACTGATGTTGGAACGATTAGGCCTGGCATGCAGTTGGCTTTACAATTCATCCGAAATGTGTTCGATGGGTTTGAGGTTAGAGCTCTGTGCAGGCCAGTCTTCCACACCAATCTTGACAAACCATTTCTGAATGGACCTTGCTTTGTGCATGGGGGCATTGTCATGCTGAAACAAAATGTTGTCACAAAGTTGGAAGCACAGAATCGTCTAGAGTGTCATTGCATTCTGTAGCGTTAAGATTTCCCTTCACTGAAAGGGGCCTAGCCCGAACCATGAAAAACAGCCCCAGACCATTATTCCTCCTCCACCAAACTGTACAGTTGACACTATGCATTGGGGCAGGTAGCGTTCTCCTGGCATCCGCCAAACCCAGATTTGTTTGTTGGACTGCCAGATGGTGAAGCGTGATTCATCACTTCAGAGAACACGTTTCCACTGCTCCAGAGTCCAATGGCGGAGACCTTTAGACCCCTCCAGCAGACGCTTGGCATTGAGCAAGGTGATCACGCTTTACCATCTGGCAGTCCAACAAACAAATCTGGGTTTGGCTGCTTGGCCATGGAAACCCATTTCATGAAGATCCCGACGAACAGTTCCTGTGCTGAAATTGATTCCAGAGGCCGTTTGAAACTCGGTAAAGAGTGTTGCATAGATTTTTACGTTCTACGTGCCTCAGCACTTGGCAGTCCTGTTCTGTGAGCTTGTCTGAACTACCACTTCGCGGCTGAGCCGTTGTTGCTCCTAGATGTTTCCACTTCACAATAACAGCACTTACAGTTGACCGGGGCAGCTCTAGCAAGGAAGAAATTTGACGAATTGACTTTGTGGAATGGTGGTATCGTATGACAGTGCCATGTTGAAAGTCACTGAGCTCTTCAGTAAGGTGATTCTACTGCCAATGTTTGTCTATGGAGATTACATGGCTACATGCTCGATTTTATACATCTGTCAGCAATGGGTGTGGCTGAAATAGCCGAATCCCCTAATTTGAAGGGGTGTCCACATACCTTTGTATATATGTAGTGTATATGGGCTAGAAAGGGTCACTTTGGAATGGATAGCCCTTACAGTAAACGTCATATCAATCAATGTTAGATTGCTGCTTCCAATCATGGTCTCTTAGCTTAGATAGAGCATTAAGGCTTTTACCAACATGGTCTCAGAAGCAGCATCTTCTGTTATTCCACTTCTTCATTAAACCTCCTCCAGAGCAGCCCACCAACCCAAACACTGTCGCAACATCACCATGACTCAACTTGTAAAACACACACAGTCATATCCTCCAAAAACTACATAACTATACTGAAACAGAGACAGTCATATCCTCCAGAGCTACATGACTATATTGAAACAGAGGCAGTCATATCCTGCAGAGCTACATCACTACTGAAACAGAGACAGTCATATCCTCTAGAGCTACATCACTATACTGAAACATAGGCAGTCATATCCTCCAGAGCTACATCACTATACTGAAACAGAGACAGTCATATCCTCCAGAGCTACATCACTACTGAAACAGAGACAGTCATATCCTCCAGAGCTACATCACTATACTGAAACAGAGGCAGTCATATCCTCCAGAGCTACATCACTACTGAAACAGAGACAGTCATATCCTCCAGAGCTACATCACTACTGAAACAGAGACAGTCATATCCTCCAGAGCTACATCACTACTGAAACAGAGACAGTCATATCCTCCAGAGCTACATCACTATTGAAACAGAGGCAGTCATATCCTCCAGAGCTACATACCTATACTGAAACAGAGGCAGTCATATCCTCCAGAGCTACATCACTACTGAAACAGAGACAATCATAACCTCCACAGCTACATCACTACTGAAACAGAGGCAGTGATATCCTCCAGAGGCAGTCATTTCCTGTCTCCTACTCCTCCCCGTGGGCGTGTCTGGTGGAGGAGGTTGCATATGGTTGCAAATTCAGTTAACATTCCCAAAATTCCCAGGTTTGAAATCAGGTTGGAGATTCCTGCTTATTCCTGTCATCAGGAATATTCCAACCAGAATTTCTGGAAATTTTGAGGTATGGTCATCTGACTGAATGGAGGGAGGTAGGGTTATCTGACTGAATGGAGGGAGGTAGGGTTATCTGACTGAATGGAGGGAGGTAGGGTTATCTGACTGAATGGAGGGAGGTAGGGTTATCTGACTGAATGGAGGGAGGTATGGTTATCTGACTGAATGGAGGGAGGTATGGTTGTCTGACTGAATGGAGGGAGGTAGGGTTATCTGACTGAATGGAGGGAGGTATGGTTATCTGACTGAATGGAGGGAGGTATGGTTATCTGACTGAATGGAGGGAGGTATGGTCATCTGACTGAATGAAGGGAGGTAGGGTTATCTGACTGAATGGAGGGAGGTAGGGTTATCTGACTGAATGGAGGGAGGTATGGTCATCTGACTGAATGAAGGGAGGTAGGGTTATCTGACTGAATGGAGGGAGGTAGGGTTATCTGACTGAATGGAGGGAGGTAGGGTTATCTGACTGAATGGAGGGAGGTAGGGTTATCTGACTGAATGGAGGGAGGTAGGGTTATCTGACTGAATGGAGGGAGGTATGGTTGTCTGACTCATTTTATAATGGACCTGACTAAGACTAACACATTGCAATGCTTTGTTCCTCTCCTCCTTTCTCTCTTTCTTTCTTTTGCTCTGGGGGAGAGAGACAAACGCACGCAGCCCTCGCCCCAAGCAAACGCGGCCCTGCCTTCCCTCCTCTTCCCCACCACCCTCCACCTGTCTTTCCGGCGAGTTCCGACAGCTCTGAGAGACAATGGCGTAAATACGTAGGATTATAAATATAGGCTAACACCAGGGGAAACACAGGGGAATCAGATAGGAAGAGCAGTACAGTGGAGCTGTTCAACGTGGTCTTCTCTTTATATGTTCGTTATATAAGATATGTGTTTGAGAAGAGAGAGAGACAGAGAGAAAGATAAAGAGAGAGAGACAGGCAGAGAGAGAGAGAGGGGGAGAGAGAGAGAGAGAGAGAGACAGAGAGAGAGAGAGAGGGAGAGAGAGAGAGAGAGAGAGAGAGAGAGAGAGAGAGAGAGAGAGAGAGAGAGAGTGAGAGTGAGAGTGAGAGAGAGAGAGAGAGTGAGAGTGAGAGTGAGAGTGAGAGAGAGAGGGAGAGAGAGAGAGACAGGCAGAGAGAGAGAGAGAGAGAGCGAGAGAAGAACAAACACCATTGTAAATACAACCCATATTTATGCTCATATTTTATCTTGTGTCCTTTAACCATTTGTACATTGTTAAAACACTGTATATATATAGTATGACATTTGTAATGTCTTTATTGTTTTGAAACTTCTGTATGTGTAATGTTTACTGTTAATTTTTTTTTTTTTTTAGAGAGAGAGAGAGAGAGAGAGAGAGAGAGAGGTATGGAGTGTTTCTCTGAAGGAATGGACTGGCGAGGGAAAGCTGAATGATCTCTGGAAGGTTATGAAAAAGTAAAGTAAAGCAGAATTTAAGGGATGTCGTTCATGAGAATAGTACAATGTTTTACAATGAATGTCCGGGCTCCACAAAGGGATAACTAGGAAACCACAGCTGGTCTAACAGAACGACTTTCAAACCAAGGTTGTCCTGTAGCTGGAGAAAACAATAACCCACTGAGCTAAAGGTATTAGCTGTGGGAGCTAACATGAGTCTTCAGGTTTCAGACAATGTTACTCATGTGTACAGTGAATAGAGACAAATCTTACTCAGCTACTGTAGGCATCTCTACATCACTGATCACACATGCATGTCCTGCCATATATCACACATGTATTGCATGCATTAGCCATGTTGCTTCTCATGTGTTTGTTATGTTGACTTTGTGTGCCTGCGGTTCTCAACATGTCTGTGTTCCTGTAACTCTCCCTCTGAGGTGAAGCACTATTACACTCCCATCAACGTCACGACCGGAGAGACAGAAATAATAATGCACGCTTGCACACACACGTACACGCACACACACGCACGCACGCACGCACGCACGCACACACACACACACACACACACACACACACACACACACACACACACACAGATATTGTGTCCTGAGGGAAAACACAGCAGATCTCTTCTATCTTCACTGGAGGGCTTATGATGTGAGCTGACAGTTAAACATACACGCCTCTCTCACTGCCCTGTCTCCCTCTCCCTCTCTCTCTCCTCTGTCTCCCTCTCTCTCTCTCCCTCTCCCTCTCTCTCTCCCCTGTCTCCCTCTCCCTCTCTCTCTCCTCTGTCTCCCTCTCCCTCTCTCTCTCCTCTGTCTCCCTCTCTCTCTCTCTCTCTCCCTCTTTCTCTCCTCTGTCTCCCTCTCTGTCTCTCCCTCTCTCTCTCTCTCTCTCTCTCTCTCTCTCTCTCTCTCTCTCTCTCTCTCTCTCTCGCTCTCTATCCCCTCCCTCTTTCTTCTCTCCCCTCTCTCTTTCTACAACCCCCTCTCTCTATCTCTCTGTGTATCTCTACATCTCTCTCATGCTATGTTTGGACAGATTAAGTGATGTAATTGCCTACAGTAGGTTGTTCTGTTGCATCACAGTCATGTTTGGCCATCTTTAATTCACTCAGATTAGCTACCATTGAGAACTGTTACAGTTGCTGGAGTCTTTATAAGGTGTGTGAATGGTTAGATATTGTTATCTTTGAGGAGGGAAGAGGAACAACAGTCCTGAAGGTGATCTTCAAGGACATACTCTAGCTAGTTCACATCAAAGACATCACAGATATTTACCATGTTAGGATATCCCGCTCTCTCAATTTCAATTCGATTAAAATGACTTTATTGGCATGGGAAACATGTTTACATTGTCAATGCAAGTGAAATAGACAATAAACAAAAGTGAAATAAACAAGAAAAAATTAACAGTACATTTTACACACTTTCAATGCCTCTTCCTCTCTTTATCTCTCTTCCCTCCCTCTCTTTATCTCTCTCCCTCCCTCTCTCATCACCTCTGTCTCTTCCTCTCATCACGTCTGTCTCTTCCTCTCTTTATCTCTCTCTCTCCCTCCCTCTCTTTATCTCTCTCTCTCCCTCCCTCTCTTTATCTCTGTCCCTCCCTCTCTTTATCTCTCTCCCTCCCTCTCTTTATCTCTCTCTCTTCCTCTCTTTATCTCTCTCCCCCCTCTCTTTATCTCTCTCCCTCCCTCTCTCATCACCTATGTCTCTTCCTCTTTATCTCTCTCCCTCCCTCTCTTTATATCTCTCCCTCCCTCTCTTTATCTCTCTCCCCCCTCTCTTTATCTCTATCCTCCCTCTCTTTATCTCTCTCCCTCCCTCTCTTTATCTCTCTCCTCCCTCTCTTTATCTCTCTCCCTCCCTCTCTTTATCTCTCTCCTCCCTCTCTTTATCTCTCTCTCTCTCCCTCCATCTCTTTATCTCTCTCCCTCCCTCTCTCATCACCTCTGTCTCTTCCTCTCTTTATCTCTCTCTCTCCCTCCCTCTCTCATCACCTCTGCCTCTTCCTCTCTTTATCTCTCTCCCTCCCTCTCTCATCACCTCTGTCTCTTCCTCTCTTTATCTCTCTCCCTCCCTCTCTCATCACCTCTGTCTCTTCCTCCCTTTATCTCTCTCCCTCTCTCTCTCATCACCTCTGCCTCTTCCTCTCTTTATCTCTCTCCCTCCCTCTCTCATCACCTCTGCATCTTCCTCTCTTTTTCTCTCTCCCTCCCTCTCTCATCACCTCTGTCTCTTCCTCTCTTTATCTCTCTCCCTCCCTCTCTCATCACCTCTGCCTATTCCTCTCTTTATCTCTCTCCCTCCCTCTCTCATCACCTCTGTCTCTTCCTCTCTTTATCTCTCTCCCTCCCTCTCTCATCACCTCTGCCTCTTCCTCTCTTTATCTCTCTCCCTCCCTCTCTCATCACCTCTGCCTCTTCCTCTCTTTATCTCTCTCCCTCCCTCTCTCATCACCTCTGCCTCTTCCTCTCTTTATCTCTCTCCCTCCCTCTCTCATCACCTCTGCCTCGTCCTCTCTTTATCTCTCTCCCTCCCTCTCTCATCACCTCTGCCTCTTCCTCTCTTTATCTCTCTCCCTCCCTCTCTCTTCACCTCTGTATCTCCCTCTCATCATCCCCCTCTCAGAAAGAGGGCTTCTCTTCTCCACCTCTGTAACGACTGTGATGAGCTGATTCATTCCAGTGTTCTCCGTAGGGATGGGATGTAAAGACAGCCGCTGCTCCTGTCTGGGTGGAGAGATGGAGGAGGGCTTTCTGCTAATCTCAATAATCCATAGGCTGTAGGGACACGTTGTCACGCTCTGACCTTAGAGACCCTTATTATTTTCTATGTTTGGTTAGGTCAGGGTGTGACTCGGGTGGGAAAGTCTATCTTTTCTATTTCTTTGTTTTTTGCCGAGTGTGGTTCCCAATCAGAGGCAGCTGTTTATTGTTGTCTCTGATTGGGGATCATATATAAGTTGTAATTTTCCTTTTGGGTTTTGTGGGGTCTTGTTTTCTGTTTAGTGTCTGTTATCTGACAGAACTGTTCACTTTCGTTTTCGCTTTGTTATTTTATTTGGAGTGTTTTCTGATAATAAAATCATGAACACTTTCCATGCTGTGTGAGTGGACCAATTCAGTTTGTCTGTGATGTGTATGCAGAGGAACTTAAAACTTACTACCCTCTCCACTGCTGTTCCATCGATGTGGATAGGGGGTGTTCCCTCTGCTGTTACCTGAAGTCCACAATCATCTCCTTAGTTTTGTTGACGTTGAGTGAAAGGTTGTTTTCCTGACACCACACTCCAAGGGCCCTCACCTCCGCCCTGTAGGCCGTCTCGTCGTTGTTGGTAATCAAGCCTACCACTGTTGTGTCGTCCGCAAACTTGATGATTGAGTTGGAGGCGTGCATGGCCACGCAGTCGTGGGTGAACAGGGAGTACAGGAGAGGGCTCAGAACGCACCCTTGTGGGGCCCCAGTGTTGAGGATCAGCGGGGTGGAGATGTTGTTACCTACCCTCACCACCTGGGGGCGGCCCGTCAGGAAGTCCAGTACCCAGTTGCACAGGGCGGGGTCGAGACCCAGGGTCTCGAGCTTGATGACAAGTTTGGAGGGTACTATGGTGTTAAATGCTGAGCTGTAGTCGATGAACAGCATTCTCACATAGGTATTCCTCTTGTCCAGATGGGTTAGGGCAGTGTGCAGTGTGGTTGAGATTGCATCGTCTGTGGACCTATTTGGGCGGTAAGCAAATTGGAGTGGGTCTAGGGTGTCAGGTAGGGTGGAGGTGATATGGTCCTTGACTAGTCTCTCAAAGCACTTCATGATGACGGAAGTGAGTGCTAGCTCAGTAGTCGTTTAGCTCAGTTACCTTAGCTTTCTTGGGAACAGGAACAACGATGGCCCTCAAATAAAATTTGATTTGATTTGATTTGCTGCTCTTTGGTCCACTCTTCCTACCACCAACGAGAGCCGTTACACACATCCCCTTTCTCATTAGTGAACACTGATTCATGCTGCAGATTGGAGAACACATCCCACCTCTCTCCTCCCCTTGTCTTACCCTCTCTCCTCCCTCCTCCCAGTGTCCTGCTCTGTTACAGCATGTACACCAGGAGTCACCAACCTTCACTTAGTTCAAGATCATTTTCCGAGTCAAAATGCAAGCCAAGATCTACAGCTGAGATTCTTCTTTACATGTTTTAAAAACCGTAAACCTATGCAACATTAACCAATTACAGTTATGTAGCAATGAGGTTTGTGCAGTAGTCTATAGGCACAATACCTTATCACTGCATGTTGGCTAAGCTTGAATTGCCCTGCCAATGTTGTTCTTCTCAGATCATTTATAAACAAAATACATTTTTACATGGAATATGAGCACACTTGTAATAGATCATTTGTTGTATTACTTGTGAGGCACAGCTGAGTGGGAATAATAATGAGCTTCTTTTTACTGAACTGACGGTCTGCATCCGCTGAGGAAAGGGGACACAATCTTCCAGCTGATGGCGAAACTTAAGGCATTATGTCTGCCTCATGCACCAATCACAATCGACCGGTTGGTGACCACTGATGTACAGAAACATAATTGTAATATAACCTTTTACTGCGAATCAGGGTCACACAGAGTGTTTCTTGGTAGACTTCAACAAATCTACTTTGAAACAAAAGTATACACCTGGTTATGGGCTTATGGTAGTCTAACAATGGAGGGAGGTATGGTTGTCTGTCTGAATGTAGGGAGGTATGGATGTCTGACTGAATGTAGGGAGGTATGGATGTCTGACTGAATGTAGGGAGGTATGGTTATCTGACTGAATGTAGGGAGGTATGGTTATCTGACTGAATGTAGGGAGGTATGGTTGTCTGACTGAATGGAGGGAGGTATGGTTGTCTGTTAATGGAGGGAGGTATGGTTGTCTGTCTGAATGTAGGGAGGCATGGTTGTCTGTCTGAATGGAGGGAGGTATGGTTGTCTGACTGAATGAAGGGAGGTATGGTTGTCTGACTGAATGTAGGGAGGTATGGTTGTCTAACAATGGAGGGAGGTAGGGTTGTCTGACTGAATGTGGGGAGGTATGGTTGTCTAACAATGGAGGGAGGTAGGGTTATCTGTCTGAATGGAGGGAGGTATGGTTGTCTGTCTGAATGGAGGGAGGTATGGTTGTCTGACTGAATGTAGGGAGGTATGGTTATCTGACTGAATGGAGGGAGGTATGGTTGTCTGACTGAATGAAGGGTGGTATGGTTGTCTGTCTGAATGGAGGGAGGTATGGTTGTCTGTCTGAATGTAGGGAGGTATGGTTGTCTGTCTGAATGGAGGAAGGTATGGTTGTCTGTCTGAATGGAGGGAGTTGTGGTTGTCTGTCTGAATGGAGGGAGGGAGGTGTGGTTGTCTGTCTGAATGGAGGGAGGGAGGTATGGTTGTCTGTCTGACAATGGAGGGAGGTATGGTTGTCTGACTGAATGGAGGGAGGTATGGTTGTCTGACTGAATGGATGAAGGTATGGTTGTCTGTCTGAATGGAGGGAGGTATGGTTGTCTGTCTGAATGGAGGGAGGTATGGTTGTCTGTCTGAATGTAGGGAGGTATGGTTATCTGACTGAATGTAGGGAGGTATGGTTATCTGACTGAATGTAGGGAGGTATGGTTGTCTGACTGAATGGAGGGAGGTATGGTTGTCTGTTAATGGAGGGAGTTATGGTTGTCTGTCTGAATGTAGGGAGGTATGGATGTCTGACTGAATGTAGGGAGGTATGGATGTCTGACTGAATGTAGGGAGGTATGGTTGTCTGAATGAATGGAGGGAGGTATGGATGTCTGACTGAATGTAGGGAGGTATGGATGTCTGACTGAATGTAGGGAGGTATGGTTGTCTGACTGAATGGAGGGAGGTATGGTTGTCTGACTGAATGGAGGGAGGCATGGTTGTCTGTCTGAATGGAGGGAGGTATGGTTGTCTGACTGAATGAAGGGAGGTATGGTTGTCTGACTGAATGTAGGGAGGTATGGTTGTCTAACAATGGAGGGAGGTAGGGTTGTCTGACTGAATGTGGGGAGGTATGGTTGTCTAACAATGGAGGGAGGTAGGGTTATCTGTCTGAATGGAGGGAGGTATGGTTGTCTGTCTGAATGGAGGGAGGTATGGTTGTCTGACTGAATGTAGGGAGGTATGGTTATCTGACTGAATGGAGGGAGGTATGGTTGTCTGACTGAATGAAGGGAGGTATGGTTGTCTGTCTGAATGGAGGGAGGTATGGTTGTCTGTCTGAATGGAGGGAGGTGTGGTTGTCTGTCTGAATGGAGGGAGGGAGGTGTGGTTGTCTGTCTGAATGGAGGGAGGGAGGTATGGTTGTCTGTCTGACAATGGAGGGAGGTATGGTTGTCTGACTGAATGGAGGGAGGTATGGTTGTCTGACTGAATGTAGGGAGGTATGGTTGTCTGTCTGAATGGAGGGAGTTATGGTTGTCTGACTGAATGGATGAAGGTATGGTTGTCTGTCTGAATGGAGGGAGGTATGGTTGTCTGACTGAATGGAGGGAGGGAGGTATGGTTGTCTGACTGAATGGAGGGAGGTATGGTTGTCTGAATGAATGGAGGGAGGTATGGATGTCTGACTGAATGCAGGGAGGTATGGATGTCTGACTGAATGTAGGGAGGTATGGTTGTCTGACTGAATGTAGGGAGGTATGGTTGTCTAACAATGGAGGGAGGTAGGGTTGTCTGACTGAATGTGGGAGGTATGGTTGTCTAACAATGGAGGGAGGTATGGTTGTCTGACTGAATGAAGGGAGGTATGGTTGTCTGTCTGAATGGAGGGAGGTATGGTTGTCTGTCTCAATGGAGGGAGGTGTGGTTGTCTGTCTGAATGGAGCGAGGGAGGTGTGGTTGTCTGTCTGAATGGAGGGAGGGAGGTATGGTTGTCTGTCTGACAATGGAGGGAGGTATGGTTGTCTGACTGAATGGAGGGAGGTATGGTTGTCTGACTGAATGTAGGGAGGTATGGTTGTCTGTCTGAATGGAGGGAGTTATGGTTGTCTGACTGAATGGATGAAGGTATGGTTGTCTGTCTGAATGGAGGGAGGTATGGTTGTCTGTCTGAATGGAGGGAGGTAGGGTTGTCTGACTGAATGGAGGGAGGTATGGTTGTCTAACATTGGAGGGAGTTATGGTTGTTTGACAATGGAGGGAGGTAGGGTTGTTTGTCTGAATGGAGGGAGGTATGGTTGTCTAACAATGGAGGGAGGTATGGTTGTCTGACAATGGAGGGAGGTAGGGTTGTCTGTCTGAATGGAGGGAGGTATGGTTGTCTAACAATGGAGGGAGGTAGGGTTGTCTGACTGAATGTGGGGAGGTAGGGTTGTCTAACAATGGAGAGAGGTATGGTTGTCTGTCTGAATGGAGGGAGGTGTGGTTGTCTGACTGAATGGAGGGAGGTATGGTTGTCTTTCTGAATGGAGGGTGGGAGGTGTGATTGTCTGACTGAATGGAGGGAGGTATGGTTGTCGGTCTGAATGGAGGGAGGTAGGGTTGTCTGTCTGAATGGAGGGAGGTATAGTTGTCTGACAATGGAGGGAGGTATGGTTGTCTGTCTGAATGGAGAGAGGTAGGGTTGTCTGTCTGAATGGAGGGAGGTATAGTTGTCTGACAATGGAGGGAGGTAGGGTTGTCTGTCTGAATGGAGAGAGGTAGGGTTGTCTGTCTGAATGGAGGGAGGTATAGTTGTCTGACAATGGAGGGAGGTATGGTTGTCTGTCTGAATGGAGGGAGGTATGGTTGTCTGTCTGAATGGAGGGAGGTATGGTTGTCTGACTGAATGGATGGAGGTATGGTTGTCTGACTGAATGTAGGGAGGTATGGTTGTCTGACTGAATGGAGGGAGGTATGGTTGTCTGTCTGAATGGAGGGAGGTATGGTTGTCTGACTGAATGGAGGGAGGTATGGTTGTCTGACTGAATGTAGGGAGATATGGTTGTCTGAATGGATGCAGGTATGGTTGTCTGACTGAATGGAGGGAGGTATGGTTGTATGTTAATGGAGGGAGGCATGATTGTCTGACTGAATCGAGGGAGGTAGGGTTATCTGACTGAATGGAGGGAGGTATGGTTGTATGTTAATGGAGGGAGGTATGGTTGTCTGACTGAATGGAGGGAGGTATGGTTGTCTGTTAATGGAGGGAGGTATGGTTGTCTGTCTGAATGGAGGGAGGTAGGGTTATCTGACTGAATGGATGGAGGTAGGGTTATCTGACTGAATGGAGGGAGGTATGGTTGTCTGACTGAATGGAGGGAGGTAGGGTTATCTGACTGAATGGAGGGAGGTATGGTTGTCTGACTGAATGGATGTAGGTAGGGTTGTCTGACTGAATGGAGGGAGGTATGGTTGTCTGACTGAATGGAGGGAGGTAGGGTTATCTGACTGAATGGAGGGAGGAATGGTTGTCTGTTAATGGAGGGAGGTATGGTTGTCTGTCTGAATGGAGGGAGGTAGGGTTATCTGACTGAATGGAGGGAGGTATGGTTGTCTGACTGAATGGAGGGAGGTAGGGTTATCTAACTGAATGGATGGAGGTATGGTTGTCTGACTGAATGGATGGAGGTAGGGTTGTCTGACTGAATGGAGGGAGGTAGGGTTATCTGACTGAATGGAGGGAGGTATGGTTGTCTGACTGAATGGAGGGAGGTATGGTTGTCTAACAATGGAGGGAGGTATGGTTGTCTGACTGAATGTAGGGAGATATGGTTGTCTGAATGGATGGAGGTATGGTTGTCTGTCTGAATGGAGGGAGGGAGGTATGGTTGTCTGACTGAATGGAGGGAGTTATGCGATATACGCCTAGCTTCCTAAAATGGGTCACATATAACAAAACCGTTTGACATAGAAACATTATGAAACTATGAAAAATATTTATTATTATATAAATATTTATATAATAAATATATAATATTTATTATTCCACCCATGAGGCCACTAGAGGTGATTTGGTCATTTGGTTGCAGGAAAGGGCCATGTTTGGCATCTTTAATTCTCTCAGATTAGCTACCATTAAGAACTGTTTTAATTGCTGGAACCAATTAGGCATCATTTGCATTGGACATGAAGTAGTAGTAATTTGTATAATGTGTGTAAATGGTTAGAGATGGTTATCTTCAAGGAGGGAAGAAAAACAACAGTCCTGAAGGTGATCTTCAGGGACGTACCAGCTGGTTCACATCAGAGACATCACAGATATTTACCATGTTAGGATATCCCTCTCTCTCAATGCCTCTTTTCCTCTCTTCCTCTTTATCTCTGCCTCTTTCTCTCTCTCCACCTCTGTCTCTCCCTCTCATCATCCCCCTCTCAGAAAGAGGGCTTCTCTTCTCCACCTCTGTAACGACTGTGATGAGCTGATTCATTCCAGTGTTCTCCGTAGGGATGGGATGTAAAGACAGCCGCTGCTCCTGTCTGGGTGGAGAGATGGAGGAGGGCTTTCTGCTAATCTCAATAATCCATGGGCTGTAGGGACACGTCCCCTTTCTCATTAGTAAACACTGATTCATTCTGCAGATTGGAGAATACATCCCACCTCTCTCCTCCCCGTCTCCCCATCTTCTCCCCGTTGTCTTCTTACCCCATCACCCCCGTGAGTCATCCCCCTCTCTCCCCCTCCTCCCCTATGTCTTGTTCTGTTACAGCATGTACAGAAACATAATTGCAATTTAGCACAGTAGCTCTCTGTGAGAAGGCCTCATGGGACGATGACTAAGGTATCCTCATCCCAGCTCCCCTCACCAGTATCCAGTCCCTCGGTCTCTCTCTCTCTCTCTCTCAGTCCTCTCTCTCGCTCTATCCCTCTCTCTCTCTCTCTCTCTCTCGCTCTATCCCTCTCTCTCTCTCTCTCTCGCTCTATCCCTCTCTATCCCTCTCTCACTCTCTCTCTCTCTCTCAGTCCTCTCTCTCGCTCCTACTCAATCCTAAACTCTCTTGTAAATTCCTACAAGCCAATTAGTGATAGTTTGTTCTCAGGCAGACTAGGAATAGTAGAAAGTATCACCAGATGTGTTTTATGTTTTGGATGTGTTTCTGTCCTCCTCCACATCGCTGTAATTAACAACATATGACATGTCCCTGTCTCTTACACTCCGGCTGTGTGTGATTGTGTTTTATTTTGTGTGTGTGTGTGTGTGTGTGTGTGTGTGTGTGTGTAATGAAAGTGTTATGATGCTGTAGAAAGGTTAAGTGCTGTATGTGTCCTCTGGGTCTGACCTTTCAGACAGCACTATTCATTACAGCTAGCAGATGCACTGTGTGTGTACCTCTTTCCAAAATGGGAATCAGTGTTCAACAGGTACACTGAGGTGACACCTCTGGCAACACCCTGGCAGTGTGTGTGTACGCCATGTGTGTCTTTGTGTTCTAGTGTGAGTTTATGCGTGCATGTCTGTGTGTTCTAGTGTGTGTGTGTGTGTGTGTGTATGTGTGTGTGTGTGTTTGTAGGCCCTCTGACAGTGTTATCAGTGTGTGCTGTAGCTGTGTATGCCAGTGGGAGAGGCTAATTGTCCAGATAACAGAGAGAGAGAGAGAGAGAGAGAGAGAGAGAGAGAGAGAGAGAGAGAGAGAGAGAGAGAGAGAGAGAGAGAGAGAGAGAGAGAGAGAGAGAGAGAGAGAGAGAGAGAGAGAGAGAGAGAGAGAGAGAGAGAGAGAGAGAGAGAGAGAGAGAGTTTAAACGGAAAATGTTTCTCTCTGCCAAATGGCAAAATGTGTAGAATTGCAAGAATTTACACTGTAAATATTACCCCCCAAAATCTATGATTTTCTGTTTACTTCAATATTTGAATAGCTTACTTCATTATTATTATTATTATTATTACTTTATTTTTTGTTGAATTTTACCCCTTTTTCACCCCAATTTCGTGGTATCCAATTGTTTTTAGTAGCTACTATCTTGTCTCATCGCTACAACTCCCGTACGGGCTCGGGAGAGACGAAGGTTGAAAGTCATGCGTCCTCCGATACACAACCCAACCAAGCCGCACTGCTTCTTAACACAGCGCCATCCAACCTGGAAGCCAGCCGCACCAACGTGTCGGAGAAAACACTGTGCACCTGGCAACCTTGGTTAGCGCGCACTGCGCCTGGTCCGCCACAGGAGTCGCTAGTAGGCGATGAGACATGAATTTCCCTACCGGCCAAACCCTCTCTAACCCGGACGACGCTAGGCTAATTGTGCGTCGCCCCACAGACCTCCCGGTCGCGGCCGGTTACGACAGAGCCTGGGCTCGGGGATTTGATCTAGCAGCCTTCCGGAGCCCAACGCTCTACTAGGCTACCTGCCACCCTAACATTGCCTGTGAAAGTGGGTTAAAATGACTAATATTCCAAAACATATACCAATGTTAAACAATAAGACATGATCACTGAAAGCATGTAGTCAAACATTTAAGCATAATGGTTTTAGAATTGATCAAATTTAGTTGGATATAAGCAATTCTTTAGGTGCTGGACTCAATTTTATTTAACCCTTATTTTACCAGGTAAGTTGACTGAGAACACATTCTCATTTACAGCAACGACCTGGGTAATAGTTACAGGGGAGAGAAGTGGAGATGAATGAGCCAATTGTAAACTGGGGATGATTAGGTGGCCATGATGGTATGAAGGACAGATTGGGAATTTAGCCAGGACACCGGGGTTAACACCCCTACTCTGACGATAAGTGCCATGGGATCTTTTAGCGACCACAAAGAGTCAGGACACCCATTTAACATCCAATCCAAAAGACAGCACCCTACACAGGGCAAGGTCCCTAATCACTGCCCTGGGATATATTTTTTTTAGACCAGAGGAAAATGTGCCTCCTACTGCCCCTCCAACACCACTTCCAGCAGCATCTGTCTCCCATCCAGGGACTGACCAGGACCAACCCTGTTTAGCTTCAGGAGTAAGCCAGCAGTGGGATGCAGGGTGATATGCGGTTGACACTAATATATTAGTGTTTGTGAAACACCAACATTTAAAGTATATTATACATAATAATACCTCATGTTGGAAATACTCAAAAAGCGGATGCAAATAGTAGTCTCATTTTCAGAACTAGTTATTTATTTGACAGTGTAGCTGTTTCCTAGAAGAAAACTGCACTGGTCATGTTAGGGATAGTAACACAATATTAGTCCATATGACTGTGTGTTTGTGAAGCATAGTGAACTGGATGCTCAGTAGAGAACTCTAGAACTCTCCTTCATCCTTTCCTCTTCCTCTTCCCTTTTTTGTCTCTATTTGTCTATACTGTTGTGTGTCTGTCAGTGGGTGAGCATCTGTATAGTGTCTGTGGTTTGCTGTGTGTGTACTAGTCTGTAGAAGATGGATTCTCTGCTCTAGCCCTCCAACCTCACTGGTTCTCTCTCAGTGTGACTGTTGTAACGCCAGAGCTGTTAATAATTATGAAAGCTTTCCTAATGACCCACACCCTCGTATGCATCTGAACCAGCCCGTCAGATCTGAATGAACAGCCATGGATCATCATGATGAATAGAGGGAGGGACAGACAGATCGAAGGAGGAGAGGAGAGGAAGGGAGGGGAAGGAAAGAGGAGAGGAGGGAGGAAAGAGGGGAGAGGGGAGGAAAGAAAGGAGGTGAGAAGAGATGAGAGGAAGGGTGGCGAGAAGAGGGGAGGAAGAGAGGAGGGGATGGAGGATCAGGAGGAGAGGATCAGTTCTCAGCCCTCTCTTCCTCCTCCATACTCACTATCATCTCTCTCAGCCTGTCCTCCATAGGTAGTTTAGTTCTAATATATCAGGCTTGTATAATACTGTCATTAAGGAACTACTTCAGCCCATCTGTCTTTAGGAAAGCTGCCTGCTGAAGGAGGTTGTATATTACTCAGTAGTTGGTCCATAACATTCATATTTCTATATTGGAATGGGAGAACAACACGTACATTATGTTACAATACATATTATTACTCACACCAGTTAAAGGACCTAAACACACATGTATATGTACAGTTATGTTGGTAATCTAAACAATATGGCGACATTGGTCGGTGTCATCCACGATCAAATATCAAAACATGTTATTTTATCATCCTTAATGTACATTCCACCATTGGTCGACATCTGGTCATCTTTCTTTGTCTATTAAGTATATTTCCATTTCACTTTCATAATGAGTGTTCTCCTATCTCTTCTACGACATCACTAGTCCCCAAAGAGAACCAACCAGTGATCAGTTGTCTGCATCACGCTTCATAAATCTGGACAAACTGGCAGGGCTGTGAATTAGTACCTGTCACACAGCGACCAATCAGAAATCAGTCAGCCACAAAATAAACACATTGATATTAACAAGTCGTGGCACACTGACTGGGTTCACGACAATATTGTTTCTAATGGGTTGTAATCATTTTATGAAGCCACTGAGTGTTCAGTGACAATGATAATAATAAGGTAATGAAATGAGCACATATCTGCAAAGTGGTGCAATTATCCCAGCTTTTAGCACCGATTACACACATCCACAAACATAGTGTTTTCATTTGGCCAAATGATCTAAACCAATATCACTCTCTTCCTCTCTCTCGCTCTCTCTCCCTCTCTCTCCCTCTCTCTCGCTCTCTCTCCCTCTCTCTCACTCTCTCTCAGTCTCTCTTTCTCTCTCTCTCTCACTCTCTCTCAGTCTCTCTTGAATCTCTAATTCCGAACCTTAACCTCCCTCCCTCGCTCTCTTTCTCTCCCTCTCTACCTTTCTCTCTCTCTCTCTCTCCCTCTTTTAAGAGATTCTCTGGTAGGCAGAATAATGTGTAGAGGTCAGTAATTAGTACATTAGTGTTCGTGTCATATGAAGCAGAGTGCTGCTGTCTTTATCCCTACAGGTGAAAATCTCTTTTGAACAACAGGACTCTTAACTCAGATTAAACACACCAATTAGCTCAGCCGGCTAACAGCCACAGAGGCTAATGGCAAATAGTTGAGTTAGCTTCATAGGATAATGGAAAGATTAGCTTTGAATGCTAATAGTTAAGCTTAGGCTAATGCTGGGGTTAGCTTCTGCGGCTAATGGTCGGGTATGCTAAAGACGCTAGTGGTTGGGGTTAGCTTCTACGGCTAATGGTTGGGTATGCTAAAGACGCTAGTGGTTGGGGTTAGCTTTGGAGGCTAAAGTTTGGGCTAGCATTAGAGGCTAATGGTTGTGAGCTTTAGAATGTATGACAGAGGTTAGCTAACAGAACTCAAGCCACCCGTCTCTGTTCTTACATTAAGACAATTCTGTTTGAATGCACACATCTTCACACAGCAACATATTAGCGTTCTACCTGAACACCTATCAGAGCAGGTAGCAGTGGATGGTGCTCAGTCCTCCAGACAAAGGAAAGTGCCCTCGCCCCCCCTCCCATCAGATTTGACTAGCCAGTCCTGCTCTCCTTACTGATAGTTCATAACCATCCTTATTCCTCAGACCATGGTTGCTTTCCAAATGGCAACCTGTTCCCTATGTAGTTCACTACTTTTGACCAGGGCTATGGTCATAGGGTGCCATCTCAAATTAAAGCCCTATTCCCACATAGTTCCCTACTTGGGTACAGAGCCACAGAGGACTGCCACCCAAGCCTTCTGACCAGGGCCTGGTCATAAGTACTATATGGAGAAAGCAATTTGAGACCCAGCAGCCCAGCCCAAGCCGCAGGACTCCCCGCCTTCCAGACTCCTGCCATAAAAGCCCTTCAGGAATCCCTGCCTTCTAGACTCCTGCCATAAAAGCCCTTCAGGAATCCCTGCCTTCTAGACTCCTGCCTTAAAAGCCCTTCAGGAATCCCTGCCTTCTAGACTCCTGCCTTAAAAACCCTTCAGGAATCCCCGCCTTCTAGACTCCTGCCTTAAAAGCCCTTCAGGAATCCCGGCCTTCTAGACTCCTGCCTTAAAAGCCCTTCAGGAATCCCTGCCTTCCAGACTCCTGCCTTAAAAGCCCTTCAGTACTCCCTGCCTTCCAGACTCCTGACTTAAAAGCCTTTCAGTACTCCCTGCCTTCCAGACTCCTGACTTAAAAGCCCTTCAGTACTCCCTGCCTTCTAGACTCCTGCCTTAAAAGCCCTTCAGTACTCCCTGCCTTCCAGACTCCTGACTTAAAAGCCCTTCAGTACTCCCTGCCTTCTAGACTCCTGCCTTAAAAGCCCTCCAGGAATCCCTGCCTTCTAGACTCCTGCCTTAAAAGCCCTTCAGGAATCCCTTCCTTCTAGACTCCTGCCTTAAAAGCCCTTCAGTACTCCCTGCCTTCTAGACTCCTGCCTTAAAAGCCCTTCAGGAATCCCTGCCTTCTAGACTTCTGCCTTAAAAGCCCTTCAGGAATCGCTGCCTTCTAGACTCCTGACTTAAAATCCTTTCAGTACTCCCTGCCTTCTAGACTCCTGCCTTAAAAGCCTTTCAGTACTCCCTGCCTTCCAGACTCCTGCCTTAAGATCTGTGACCATTACACACACATACACACATGAGCGCATACACACAGACACACACACACAACCCCCAGATCTGAGGCCATTACTGTCTGACTGACTGCAGTGGTAAGAGCTTTATCAGGCCTGACCAGCCCACTGTCAACCGGCGCCTCTACTTGACCTGCTAGCCCTTGCACTGAGAACACACACACACAAAGGCACGCAAACACACACACACATGCACAAACACACGCACACATATTCACACACACACATAGGTACACAGTCTGAGTCTGACTGGTTCTGCATTTATAAAAACAGGGCCCATATCCTGAGTAGGAATATAATCCCTCTTTCCTCTCCTCTTCCATCCTCCACTGTCTGTCTGTCTGCTACTCAGACTTGGGTCTGCTGTATGTGCTGTATGTGCTGGCATGTCTGTCTGTCTGTCTGCAACTCAGACCTGGGTCTGCTGTATGTGCTGTATGTGCTGGCATGTCTGTCTGTCTGTCTGTCTGCTACTCAGACCTGGGTCTGCTGTATGTGCTGGCATATCTGTCTGTCTGTCTGCTACTCAGACTTGGGTCTGCTGTATGTGCTGTATGTGCTGGCATGCCTGTCTGTCTGTCTGTCTGCTACTCAGACCTGTATGTGCTGTATGTGCTGTATGTGCTGTATGTGCTGTATGTGCTGTATGTGCTGGCATGTCTGTCTGTCTGTCTGTCTGTCTGTCTGTCTGTCTGTCTGTCTGTCTGTCTGTCTGTCTGTCTGCTACTCAGACTTGGGTCTGCTGTATGTGCTGGCATGTCTGTCTGTAGATGTCTGTGTATGTATCTGTGGTTGTGTCAGAGGAGTTTATTCAGAAACAGTGTGTATCAAGCTGACACACAGATGTACACACACACAAACACGCGCACACACGCACACACACACACACACACACACACACACACAGATTCGGCAGAATGAATACACCTCTGATCACCACACCCACAGTTCATTTTCATAGCAACCACATACAACCAGCCTCATCACTTTGCTCGTTGTATAATTCCTTCTCGCATCTTCGCGCTCTCTACTTCTCACCTTTCCCTTCGCTTGTGGACTTCAGTGCACAACACAACAGATGTCTGTGACCAGGTGAAAAAACCTTTGCAAGCCAAACCTTCATATCGTAACCACTACACACAGCCTACAAAGTTGTCACCATATTAGCTAAAGTCATAGTCAACATAGCTAATAGAACCTTCTAAAATCATACAGTACAGTGTACAGCAAGCAGTTTATCAGTTACACGGGCAGGCCCCGCTGACAATAAATGAATAAAACGGAAAGCTTACCTTGACTTGGAAGAGTTCCAGTGCTGTTTAACTTTAGCCAGCTAGCTAACATAAATATCATTCCTCTCTATTTGAGCCAGGTGTTTGAGTAGGCTAAATGATATATCTTCATTCACTAGCGAAGTGAAAGTTTAAAAAATACAATGAAATATAGCTAGCTCCCCCCCCCTCTCTCTCTCTCTGCTGCTTTTATTTAGACATGTGTTCTATTTGTCTGTTGCCAGTTCGTCTTGTTTGTCAAGTCAATCATTGTTCTCAGCTCCTGCTTTTCCCCAGTCTCTCTTTTTCCTCGCCCTCCTGGTTTTGACCCTTGCCTGTCCGGACTCTGAGCCCGCCTGCCTGACCACTCTGCCTGCCCCTGAACCTTAGCCTTCCTGCCATCCTGTACCGTTGCCCCTACTCTGGGTTACCGACCTCTGCCTGACCAAACCTGAGCCTGCCTGCCCCTGTTGCTGTAATAAACATTGTTACTTCAACACAGTCTGCACTTGGGTCTTACCTGAAACATTATAGTGAACAACATGTTCATGCTGCAAGAGCTCTGGTAGGTTGGAAGACGTCCTCTGGAAGTTGTCATAATTACTGTGTATGTCTATGGAAGGGGGTGACAGCCATGAGCCTCCTAGGTTTTATATTGAAGTCAATGTACCCAGAGCAGGTGTAATGGTTTTCCTCCTCTTCGTCTGAAGAGGAGAGGCGAGAAGGATCGGAGGACCAATATGCGGCGTGGTAAGTGTCCATGGTATTTATTTAAACACATAAACTGAACACTCCATACAAAAACAATAAACGTAACGTGAATAACCGAAACGATGGTGTAAAACACAGACGCGGAAACAATCACCCACAAACAAACAGTGAAACCCAGGCTACCTAAGTATGATTCTCAATCAGAGACAACTAACGACACCTGCGGCCGAACACAGAAAAACAACCTAGACACACAAAACATAGAATGCCCACCCAACTCACGTCCTGACCAACTAAAACAAACAATTAACACAATAACTTGGGTCAGAACGTGACAGTACCCCCCTCCCAAGGTGCGGACTCCGGCCGCAAAACCTGAACCTATAGGGGAGGGTCTGGGTGGGCATCTGTCCGTGGTGGCGGCTCTGGCGCTGGACGTGGACCCCACTCCACCATAGTCTTAGTCCGCCTCTGTGGTCTCCTAGGAACGGCGACCCTTGCCGCCGACCCTGACCTGGGAACCCTAAACAACAGGCCACCGGACTGAGGGACACCTCTGGACTTAAGGGGTAGCTCAGGACTGATAGGTAGCTCAGGACTGAGGGGTAACTCAGGACTGAGGGGTAGCTCAGGACTGAGGGGTAGCTCAGGACTGAGGGGTAGCTCAGGACTGAGAGGCAGCTGACGACTCTGGCAGCTCCTGGCTGACTGACGGCTCTGGCAGCTCCTGGCTGGCTGATGGCGCTGGCAGCTCCTGGCTGACTGACGGCTCTGGCAGCTCCTGGCTGGCGGGCGGCTCTGGCAGCTCCTGACTGGCGGGTGGCTCTGGCAGCTCCTGACTGGCGGGCGGCTCTGGCAGCTCCTGACTGGCGGGCGGCTCTGGCAGCTCCTGACTGGCGGGCGGCTCTGGCAGCTCCTGACTGGTGGGCGGCTCAGATGGCGCTGGGCAGATGGGCGGCTCAGGCTGCGCTGGGAAGACGGGCGGCTCAGGCGGCGCTGGGCAGACGGGCGGCTCAGGCGGCGCTGGGCAGACGGGCGGCTCAGGCGGCGCTGGGCAGACGGGCGGCTCAGGTGGCGCTGGACAGACGGGCGGCTCAGCCGGCGCTGGGCAGACGGGCGGCTCAGGGCAGACGGGCGGCTCAGGCGGCGCTGGGCAGACTGGAGACTCCGGCAGCGCTGGATAGGAGGAAGGCTCTGGACTGAGGAGCTCTGGCGCCTCTGGACTGAGGGGCTCTGGCGCCTCTGGACTGAGGGGCGGAAACTCTGGTAGCGCCGTACAGGCGGGAGCACCTGTATTGATGAGACGGAGAGACAGCCTGGTGCGGGGTGCCGGCACTGGTGGTACCGGGCTGGGGACACGCACCTCAGGGCGAATGCCTTGCATACTACGCCAAATCAACAGCTCTCTCTCTTCACTCTCCTCCAATTCTATTAACACCTCCTCGAGTGTCTCCAGCAAATCCCAGGCGGGCTCCAGCACTCTCCATGGGTCGACCGCCCACCTGTCTATCTCTTCCCAAGTTGTATAGTCCAGATAATGCTGCTGCCGCTTCCTCTGCTGCTTCTGTTGCTTCTCCTGCTGCTGCTTTTGATGCTGCTGCTCCTGCTGCTGCTGCTTCTCCTGCTGCACCTTGGGATGGCGACACTCCCCTGGCTTTGCCCAGGGTCCTCTCCCGTCGAGGATTTCCTCCCACGTCCAGGAGTCTTGTGTCTTCGGCCGCTGTTGCTGCTGCTCATTACCACACCGCTTGGTCCTTGTTTGGTGGGTGATTCTGTAATGGTTTTCCTCCTCTTCGTCTGAAGAGGAGAGGCGAGAAGGATCGGGGGACCAATATGCGGCGTGGTAAGTGTCCATGGTATTTATTTAAACACATAAACTAAACACTCCATAAAAAAACAATAAACGTAACGTGAATAACCAAAACCGAAAACAGTACCGTGTGGCGTAAAACACAGACACATAAACAATCACCCACAAACAAACAGTGAAACCCAGGCTACCTAAGTATGATTCTCAATCAGAAACAACTAACGACACCTGCCTCTGATTGAGAACCATACTAGGCCGAACACAGAAAAACAACCTAGACACACAAAACATAGAATGCCCACCCAACTCACGTCCACGTCCAAACAAACAATTGACACAATAACTAGGGTCAGAACGTGACAGCAGGACGGAAAACGGCTGTCCTCCAGCTACACCATGGTGCTACCCCAGAGAGTGCTGTTGAGGCTACTGTAAACCTTCATTGCAAAACAGTGTTTTCATCAGTTATATCTAAAAATGACCATATACACTGATTGTTTAAAGCAAAACTACCTAAACTATTGCTTATGATGAACCTGAACAATTGAAATATAATCTAATGTACCTTAAGGCCTGATCAGCGGGTATGTTATGTAGCCAAATGACAGTATTGTCTCAGGCTTCTTTCCGCTAAAACAGAATTTTCAACAGCACATTTGATTTAAAAAAAACAGACCAAATTACATTGGTTGTCATTCAGCTAATAAAGCCTAATACTGTGCAAGCCATTTTACAAACATCTGAATGCTGAACGTGACCCGCAGCCAAGTTTGAAGTTTGACGAGGCAACTGAGCGAGCAGTTTGACGAGGTAACTGAGCGTGCAGTTTGAAGAGGCTACTGAGCTTGCAGTTTGACGAGGCCACAGAGTGCGCAGTTTGACGAGGCCACAGAGTGCGCAGTTTGAAGAGGTTACTGAGCGCGCAGTTTGAAGAGGTTACTGAGCGCGCAGTTTGACGAGGCTACAGAACGCGCAGTTTGACGAGGCTACAGAACGCGCAGTTTGACGAGGCTACAGAACGCGCAGTTTGAAGAGGCTACTGAACGCGCAGTTTGACGAGGCTACTGAGCGCGCAGTTTGACGAGGCTACTGAGCGCGCAGTTTGACGAGGCTACAGAACGCGCAGTTGGAAGAGGCTACAGAACGCGCAGTTTGAAGAGGCTACTGAACGCGCAGTTTGACGAGGCTACTGAGCGCGCAGTTTGACGAGGCTACTGAGCGCGCAGTTTGACGAGGCTACTGATATAGGTACATGATATTGCCTGGGTTGTTCAGTATCAAATTACTCGTTGGTCAATGACAATTACATGCTTAGTTCGACACTGAAGGAGAGGACTCGTTGTCACAAAATATGAGGTGTTTTTTTGGAGGGTTGTAATGCATTTTTTGCACACAAAACACACATGTAGTGAGCAAAATAACCGTAACATGGGATGGCACAACTACTGATAGCGTTGTATGCCATGCATTTTCCTACGGTTTACTCATGTTAACATTTCATTTAATAATCACTTCATTCTCATGGTCATCCTTAACGAAGAGTTACAACATAAATCTAGCTGCAGTTTTACAATATGTGCTGTTGTGTGTCAGCAGAATGAGCCCCAGATGGGTAATAGAGTGCCATTTGAAACTAGTCCACGGAGACAGGGTTTGTCCCAAATGCCACCCTATTCCTTATATAGTACACTACCTTTGACCAGGGCCCATAGGGAATAGGGTGGCATTTGGGATGCGTGCTGATTCTCTGTGGCGAGAGGGAGGGGGAGGTGTGTGTGGTGTAATAGAAAGGCCAGTCATGTTGGTTTAGACAGGCCCTATTGTCTAGAATGGCCGTCCTGTGGTGGCAGGGACACAGGTGGGGTCAAGTATACCCCTGCTCCCTCCTAAACAGACCCCCTCTGTTCTCTGCTCTCTGCTCTCCACCGAAGCCACACACACACGCACGCACACACACACACACACACACACACACACACACACACACACACACACACACATACACACAGTGGGGTTTGCTGGACACAGGAAATGAGCTGATCCTGATTGACAGGTTATAGAGCAATCAGTTATGTGTTATTTTCTACTCTGCCTTTCACAGCATGCACCACATTGTTATTAAACAGTGTGTGTGTGTGTGTGTGTGTGTGTGTGTGTGTGTGTGTGTGTGTGTGTGTGTGTGTGTGTGTGTGTGTGTGTGTGTGTGTGTGTGTGTGTGTGAGTGTTATTAGATGCACCATGCAGGGTTAACTCAGAGCGGAAAAGACATGAAAACCACAGGGGTTTGATCGACAGGGCTAATCATAACTCTCTGTGTGTGTGTGTGTGTTTGTGTATGTGGTGTGTGTGTGAGAGAGAGAGAACACTGGTGTTACAAGGGTAATCCACCATTGAACAGTCCTGCTACAGTGTCTCATAGTAATATACCAGAGGCATTACCATCAGCTGGTCTGGGTCATGTTCACAGTCAATGATATGGACAATATGCTACAGCTCATATTGTACTGCTCCGTTCACACTCACACTGTGGGATCAGATAGGATCAAAACTGAGTGGCTAGTATACAGAGCCATAGAGAGGACACACACACACACACACACACACACACACACACACACACACACACACACACACACACACACACACACACACACACACCTTTTCCAGCACCCCAGGTTCAAAGGCGGCTGGTTGCGCCTCTGAGCGGGCAGAGCAGACAGTCAGTAGATGAAAGGTAGTAACATTAGATGTGTGTTTGTGTCACTGTGTGTTTGTCTGTGGGTTTGATCATAGCCTGTCTTGTCTCTCAGGCTCTCAGCTCTGCTAATAGGGACTAATTGACTGGCTTTCATCCAACAGCAGAATGGGTTGTATGATGTGATGGGTGCATCACATGGGTGCGACTGGGCAGAAACAAGATTTAAAACTTTGTACTAAAGCTACTGTTCTGAGGAGATACCATTTCTCTCTCTCTCTCTCTTTTCCTATCTGTCTCTCTTTGCCTCTGCCTCTATTTCTCTCTCTCTCTCTCTCTCTCTCCCCTCTCTCTCTCGCTCTGTCCCCCCCCTCTCTCTCTCTCCCCCTTTCCCTTCCTTTGACTGTGATGTTCTATCAATGTAACACCAAGTTAAAACCCACACTGCTTGCAACTACTTTCTTGTGTCCCTATTGATCCTACCCTAACAAATACTATGTTTTTAGTCTGTGAAATCATTTCACTGAAATCCTCTCAATGTTATTGGTGGTAAACAGATATTAGGCATATAAATGTCCCTTTAACCTTTAACCTATCCCAATATCTGTGGAAGGCACACGTCCACAAAGACAGTCACACCTGCTTTTGCCTGTTCTCAGCAGCACAACTCTGATCAAACTGACTTCTCTCACAGCAGGATAACTTCTCTCTTTCTCTCATTTAGGGCTTTGCATACATTAAGACAGCCAGCAAATATACTCCATCTCTTAGTTATGTGGAGAAAGGGAATCCTGGCTTTGGCCCTTTCCTCTGAAATCCATGTGGTGGTTTGTGAAAGGAAAACAATTCCCTGAGGATTTAGACTAAAATAACTGTTTATTCTGCTCTGCTCACACACACACACACACACACACACACACACACACACACACACACACACACACACACACACACACACACACACACACACACACACACACACACACACACACACACACACACAGTAATTACGCTCCCCTTTGGTCTGGCAAACTAGGAAATAACTTTTCCAGCAGCAGCAGAGTCAATACTGACAGAAGTGTGCCACAGGGCTTTAATATATCCACTGTGGAGAGAATACCAGGCTTGTAGAAAACTGGGCTTTGGTTGAGTGTGAGTGTGAGTGTGAGTGTGAGTGTGAGTGTGTGTGTGTGTGTGTGTGTGTATGTGTGTGTGTGTGTGTGTGTGTGTGTGTGTGTGTGTGTGCGTGTGCGTGTGCGTGCGTGCGTTTAGATGTGATTAACTATGTCTCTACCTCTGAACTAAGGGTTTTACTCTCACAAGTCTACAATGTGTGTTAGAGTGTGTATGTTCTATTTTAGAGCAGACTAATAGTGTGTTATAGTGTATGTCTCAGTACAGACTACTGTCCCATCTATTGCCTGAACTAATAACATCCTGCTCTATGCTCCTGGGAGGACCACTAGACTGAACTAATAACACCCTGCTCTATGCTCCTGGGAGGACCACTAGACTGAACTAATAACACCCTGCTCTATGCTCTTGGGAGGACCACTAGACTGAACTAATAACACCCTGCTCTATTCTCCTGGGAGGACCACTAGACTGAACTAATAACACCCTGCTCTATGCTCCTGGTTGATCCACTAGACTGAACTAATAACACCCTGCTCTATGCTCCTGGGAGGACCACTAGACTGAACTAATAACACCCTGCTCTATGCTCCTGGGAGGACCACTAGACTGAACTAATAACACCCTGCTCTATGCTCCTGGGAGGACCACTAGACTGAACTAATAACACCCTGCTCTATGCTCCTGGGAGGACCACTATACTGAACTAATCACACCCTGCTCTATGCTCCTGGGAGGACCACTATACTGAACTAATAACATCCTGCACTATGCTCCTGGGAGGACCACTAGACTGAAAGGTAGATTGTGACACCTTTCTAAGGTCCATTCCTAAATGAAAAGCGATATACAAGCAGAACCAACTCCCACAGGTCACATACTGCTGTACCGTTTGTGTGTGTATGCTCAGATTACTGTTCCCAGTGAGAGGGTAGTGATGGACTCTGAGCCTCATTACTACATAGCACCCTGCTGACAAAATAACCCCATTTCAAACTCTACTAGGAGCGCCATCCCATATGTAGGATTCCCCATCCCTAAAACAATCATAATCATCGTCATAAAACCTCAGATTCGGCAGCATGCAAAACCATTATGCAAATATGCCATCATGCAAAACCAACCTAACCAAACATCTTCTGCTGATTTGTTTGTTTTTGTTTGTCTCTGCCTCGTTCTCTCTCAATCAGCTCTGGCTTTCCTTTGATTTCATTTTCCCTGAGTCATTCTACAAATGTTTGTTTGGTCATTATAGAAGTGTGTGTTCTAGACTGGGTCAATGTAGAAATGTGTGTTCTACAGAGAATGAATGATTAGCCCTCTGCTCTCAGTGTCTCAGGCCTCCTGCTTAAGACATGACTGATGGTTCAATCTGGCACTTATTTTATATTATATTGTCATCTTCAAGAATAAAGTAGGTTTTTACTTATTAAGCTTGAGTTACTTATTTCAGCTTATTTACTTGAATGCACTTACTGTAAGTGGTTGTCTGCTAAAGGACTGAAATAAAACATGGAGTAAAGGGGGGGGGGGGGTAGCTAACGTCATGTGACACCATCCTAATGATAGAACTGGCAGGCAGAAGGGAGTGGAGAGGAGACAGAGAGAGAGTGTATGGATGTAGGGATAAGAAAGAGGACTGGTTGGGGTTCAGATCATGTCCAGGGTTTCCCACTGGCTTGGAGAGGGAGGCAGGATGTTGCATTTGAATAGTCTGTAGTAGCCTCATCCTCTGTCCTGGTCTCCTGTCCTCCAGTTACTGATGGTTGACAGCGTGTGTGGCGGATGGGGCTAATTCAACATCCTGCCTGCCTCTCCAAACCAGTTGTAAACCCTGGACATCATCTCCTTTGGACTCTGCCCAGCCCTCTTTCTTTCACACATGCGCATGTGTGTGTCTGTGCGCGAATGTGTGTGTGTGTGTCTGTACGCGAGTGTGTGTGAGTGTGTGTGTCTGTGCGCGAGTGTGTGTGTCTGTGTGTGTGTGTGTATGAGTGTATCTACCTGTATGTGGCTGTCTGTCTGAGAGGCCCCAGAGGGAGATAGGATAACAGGTGGGACCGCTGCCATAGATCAGGGTCACACAGCACAATGCTTCACTCTCCTTTGATGCTGATACCATCATCATCCCTGTGTGTGTGTGTGTGTGTGTGTGTGTGCGTGCGTGCGTGTGTGTGCATGTGTGTGTCTGTGTGTGTTCAGCCCTGTTCCCTATTTCACCGCTCAGCAGCTTTACATCAGTTCCTCTGCCCGTCTCCCTGCTGCCCCCAGATCCAATAACAGCGACAGTGATACAATTACCTGCTTTAATGACCACCCTCATCACACACACACACACACACACACACACACACACACACACACACACACACACACACACACACACACACACACACACACACACACACACACACATACATACATACAATCATTCCTCTCTCCCTTTCATCTCCTGTGTGTGTGTGTGTGTGTGTGTGTGTGTGTGTGTGTGTGTGTGTGTGTGTGTGTGTGTGTGTGTGTGTGTGTGTGTGTGTGTGTGTGTGTGTGTGTGTGTGTGTGTGTGTGTGTGTGTGTGATGAGGGTGGTCATATACTTAGTTTGGAGTCATTAAAACTCATTTTTCAACCACTCCACAAATGTCTTGTTAACAAACTATAGTTTTGGCAAGTCGGTCAGGACATCTACTTTGTGCATGACACAAGTCATTTTTCCAACAATTGTTTACAGACAGATTATTTAACTTATAATTCACTGTATTACAATTCCAGTGGGTCAGAAGTTTACATACACTAAGTTGACGGTTCCTTTAAACAGCTTGGAAAATTCCAGAAAATAATGTCATGGCTTTAGAAGCTTCTGATAGGCTAATTGACATCATTTGAGTCAATTGGAGGTGTACCTTTGGATATATTTCAAGGCCTACCTTCAAACTCAGTGCCTCTTCACTTGACATCATGGGAAAATCAAAAGAAATCAGCCAAGACCTCAGAAAAGAATTGTAGACCTCCACAAGTGTGGGTCATCATTGGGAGCAATTTCCAAAGGCCTGGAGGTCCCACTTTCATCTCTACAAACAATATTTCTCAAGTATAAACACCATGGGACCACACAGACATCATACCGCTCAGGAAGGAGACGCGTTCTGTCTCCTAGAGATGAACGTACTTTGGTGTGAAAAGTTAAAATCAATCCCAGAACAACAGCAAAGGACCTTGTGAAGATGCTGGAGGAAACAGGTACAAAAGTATCTATATCCACAGTAAAACGAGTCCTATATCGACATAACCTGAAAGGCCGCTCTGCAAGGAAGAAGCCACTGCTCCAAAACCGCCATAAAAAAGCCAGACTACGGTTTGTAACTGCACATGATGACAAATGTCGTACTTTTCGGAGTATGTCTTCTGGTCTGATGAAACAAAAATATAACTGTTTGGCCGTCATGACCATTGTTATGTTTGTAGGAAAAAGGGGGAGGCTTGCAAGCCGAAGAACACCATCCCAACCGTGAATTACGGGGGTGACAGCATCATGATGTGCATGTGCTTTGCTGCAGGAGGGACTGGTGCACTTCACAAAATAGATGGCATCATGAGGGAGGAAAATTATGTGGATATATTGAAGCAACATCTCAAGACATCAATCAGGAAGTTAAAGCTTGGTCGCAAGCTGGGTCTTCCAAATGGACAATGACCCCAAGCATACTTCCAAAGTTGTGTCAAAATGGCTTAAGGACAACAAAGTCAAGGTATTGGAGTAGCCATCATAAAGCTCTGACCTCAATCCTATAGAAAATGTGTGGGCAGAACTGAAAAAGCGTGTGCGAGCAAGGAGACCTACAAACCTGACTCAGTTACACCAGCTCTGTCAGGAGGAATGGGCCAAATTTCATCCAATTTATTGTGGGAAGCTTGTGGAAGGTTACCCAAAACGTTTGACCCAAGTTAAACAATTTAAAGGCAATGCTACCAAATACTAATTGAGTGTATGTAAACTTCTGACCCACTGGGAATGTGATGAAAGAAATAAAAGCTGAAATAATTAATTCTCTCTACTATTATTCTGACATTTCAAATTCTTAAAATAAAGTGGTGATCATAACTGACCTAAAACAGGGAATTTTTACTAGGATTAAGTGTCAGGAGTTGTGAAAAACTGAATTTGGCTAAGGTGTATGTAAACTTCCGACTTCAACTGTATTTATATGTATGTATGTATTTATATATATATTTGCAAAACATATATTTGGTGATTGGAAGTGATGCAGACAATGACATTGATGGAAGCTACAATCTATCTGCAATATTAAAGCTGATCTACCTCCTAAAAAAAATCTAAAATATATATTCTTTAAAGAATGGTGTAAGGGAAAGAGAATAGAGAGAAAGAGAGAACACAAGAAGGATGAAGTTTGCTTCTTTAAGCTATCTATCATTAATGAGCGTCATCATGGTAACTGAACAGAGACAGAAACACGCAACACCATCTGATCCACAACAACACTCGTCACACAACACACGTCACAACAACACTGACAAATCATTATTTCATTATCTATTAGGAACCCCACATCTAGATTTTACAAAGACTGTGCAGGTTGGATTATTGCAGTGAATGTTTAGTGTCTTTCAGGAATTGGTGACAAGGGACCATGCTCTGCAAGTGTATAACAATCTATTTGGAACATAAATATGGCACAATAAATATATTTAGTGTCTATTTCCATGTGTTTGTCATTGCATAATTGCATATAAAAGTATCTAATTCCATGTCCATGACACCATAAAGTGTTGGGTCAAGCGGAACCACTAGTGAGTGTTATCTTCCCCTCTCTCCTCCTTCAGACTGGGCTGTAGTAGAACTCACAGTATGATGTCATAGAGGCTAAGGTAAGAACTGGAGACCTACAACATGTCTTTCTGCTAACATCAGACATCATTAGATCCCCTTACCTTTACTGAACCCAACGCACACACACACACACACACACACACACACACACACACACACACCATCATTATGTAACATTGTTAGTTGTCATTAGATGTCTTTCCTTACCTCTACTGAAGAACAGTAGTCATTTCATGTTCTGATGGCCAGGTGTAACCATGACATACACACACAATCCAAGAGAGAGGAATCAAAAGAGAAAGGGAGAGGGAGAGCGAGAGAGAGCGAGAGAGAGAGAGAGATAGAGCACGATAGAGAGATAGAGAGAGAGCACGATAGAGAGAGAGAGAGGAAGAAAGACAGAGAATGTTACTGTCAGGAACTCAGTCAGTCATTCTGAAGGAATATGTCTAACCATAATTACATGTGATGCTTCTAATTATAAAAGCTCATGAAGTTATAGATTATATTTCCCCCATCTCTCCCTTTCCTCACCCCTCCTCACCCCTCTCCATCCCCCTCTTAAAGTCTCTCAACCCTCCCTCTGATATGAAAAGAGGCTGTCCGTCAGTGTTGAGAGGACCCAAGCCTCCTTCCAACTCTTTATCATTCCCTGAGTTTCTCTCTCTCCGTCTCTCCAGACTAATCTAAAGCAGCACGTCAGCCATTTTAATCTGTGTCTGTAATATGAAGAGTGTCCCATCTGGGCTGCCGTACACTTGAAGATTAATGAACCCAATTTGCAGTAGTGACCTTTTGGCTGCTAAAGTGCTGCGGCTCTAAGCCTCTTAATGCAGCCTTTTAGAAATGTTGTTACAGCCCTTCAGATAAGAGGAGGAGGAGGAGGAGAAACCCACTCCGTCACAACTGCTGTGAATATGGATGAAAGGAGTTCTAAGTGGCCTCCATCTGAAGAGAAGTTTCAATGGAAAAAGTAGAGCAGTCATCAGATTCAGTTTATCTTGACCAGTCAGTTTAGAGTCATCGTCAATGTTCACATGTGTGTTGGGTAACTGAGACCTGAAGACTTGACTTTAGCTCAGCAGGCTAACACAGTCCTGTGGAATGCAGATGACAAGGTTCAAACTCAGCTGGTCACATCAGCACCTTCTCTCTGTGTCCCTGAGGGCAGTTAAATGTGTTTTCTGTAAGGCTGTGTTTGGGTGTGTTTGCTTTAATAGTGGTACAATATCTCCTCAACTTGAGTACTCAGATGGTGTTAGTAGTGGTACAATGTCTCCTCAACCTGAGTACTCAGATGGTGTTAGTAGTGGTACAATGTCTCCTCAACTTGAGTACTCAGATGGTGTTAGTAGTGGTACAATGTCTCCTCAACCTGAGTACTCAGATGGTGTTAGTAGTGGTACAATGTCTCCTCAACCTGAGTACTCAGATGGTATTAATAGTGGGACAATGTCTCCTCAACCTGAGTACTCAGATGGTGTTAATAGTGGTACAATGTCTCCACAACCTGAGTACTCAGATGGTGTTAATAGTGGTACAATGTCTCCTCAACCTGAGTACTCAGATGGTGTTAATAGTGGTACAATGTCTCCTCAACCTGAGTACTCAGATGGTGTTAATAGTGGTACAATGTCTCCTCAACCTGAGTCGTAGGATTTCATTTGATAAATCTATACAGTTCTGAAACTGTTTTTTTTTTTTTATTTAAAGCCCTCATTCACCACGGTGATGTGTCATGTTTTACGATTCAAACACAGACAGGTATAATTCAACATATTATACATAATTCAACAACACTTTCCATCCCTCAGCGAAGCAACTGCTTTCTACCCCTCAGTGAAGCAACTGCTTTCTACCCCTCAGCGAAGCAACTGCTTTCTATCCCTCAGCGAAGCAACTGCTTTCTATCCCTCAGCGAAGCAACTGCTTTCTATCCTTCAGTGAAGCAACTGCTTTCTACCCCTCAGTGAAGCAACTGCTTTCTACCCCTCAGTGAAGCAACTGCTTTCTATCCCTCAGTGAAGCAACTGCTTTCTACCCCTCAGTGAAGCAACTGCTTTCTATCCCTCAGTGAAGCAACTGCTTTCTACCCCTCATTGAAGCAACTGCTTTCTATCCCTCAGTGAAGCAACTGCTTTCTATCCCTCAGTGAAGCAACTGCTTTCTATCCCTCAGTGAAGCAACTGCTTTCTATCCCTCAGTGAAGCAACTGCTTTCTACCCCTCAGTGAAGCAACTGCTTTCTACCCCTCAGTGAAGCAACTGCTTTCTATCCCTCAGTGAAGCAACTGCTTTCTATCCCTCAGCGAAGCAACTGCTTTCTACCCCTCAGTGAAGCAACTGCTTTCTATCCTTCAGTGAAGCAACTGCTTTCTATCCCTCAGTGAAGCAACTGCTTTCTACCCCTCAGTGAAGCAACTGCTTTCTATCCCTCAGTGAAGCAACTGCTTTCTACCCCTCGGTGAAGCAACTGCTTTCTATC
>NC_143027.1:80640000-80650000 GCF_057628025.1 Oncorhynchus mykiss
CCAGCAGAGAACTGACCCTCTAAACCACAGCCCAGTCAGAACTAATGAACTCAATAAAAACCACAGCTTACTTTACTTCCACCCTCAATAAAGCTTCACACACTGGTATCTCCAGTTAAACCACAGTGTTCTGTTCTTTGTGTGTGTGTGTGTGTGTGTGTGCGTGCGTGTGTGTGTGTGCATGTGTGTGTGTGTGTGTGTTCTGGCTCCCAGCGATGTAGTGTGTCTCTGTAACATACTGATACAGGAACACTGAACCCTGGCCTGGCAGAGAAAATCATCTTCATTATTAATGTACCTATTAACCTCAATAACTCTGCATGTACCCACTCACGCACGCACGCACACACACACACAGACACACACACACACACACACACGGATGCAGGCATGCATGCATGCACAAACACAGACAGACACACACATGCTTAACACACACACACACACACACACACACACACACACACACACACACACACATACAACACACACATTAAAGCAGGCAGGGCAGAATAGGACATAATTTATCAACTAATCCAATAAGATAGTAGTCCTGGAGGTGATGCAGGATATCCCCTGCCTCTGACCTTTGACCCTGACCACTTTACAGAGCCTGAGGAAGTGCCATAGAGGCTCTAATGTTACTGAGGCTTTGGGAGCATCTAGATACTGCTATCTCCCGCTCTCTTCACATGGGGCATGTCCCAAATGGCACCCTATTCCCTGCTTGCACTACTTCTTATTTTATTTTATGGGCCCTGATCAAAAGTAGTGCACTATATAGGGAATAGGATGCCATTTGTGACACAAACATGTTTATTCATCCTTCACCTGTAAAGTGTGCTGGGTCTGTGTTCAATACTGTGAACCAGGACAAATACAATCCTATCTCTCTTCTATTACCATACATAGAGTAGCAGTCAGATGGCTGCAGACATTCCCTAACAACTTCACTCTCACTTACACAATCATGGTTTTTGGCTAACAGTTCTGCCAAAAAGACTGAAATGCAACATAAACTCATGACACCAGGTGTGTGTGTGTGTGTGTATCAACAGCTTGCTTATTCGTCTGATAAGATGTTTTAGAATCTCCAGCTGTAATCTCCATCCAATCAGCTGTTGAATGAAGCCGTCACAGAGAGAGTTCAGTTGGTGGAGTTACACAGAAGACCTGATGTGATTATGTCCAGGCTCTTATCAGACTCCATCTTAATAACATTGACTTTGTGTCTCTGGACTCGATACATGACTTTATAAATGACATTGGGCAGTTATTGGTATTGTCAGGTCAGTACAGTTCATTACAGTTCAGTACAGTGTGTTGTTATGCCATGGCCGTTATCTATTTAGCTAGCAACCGGTTCCTGGTACTGTGTGTGTGTCTGTGTGCCCGTGTGTGTGTGTCTGCGTGCATGTGTGTATTTGTGTCTTATAGCGATTGGTTCCTGGTACTGGTATAGAGATGTCAGTCAAACTGTGATGTTATTGACCCCCTCCTGTCTCTGCCAATGTGATTAGCTACAGCCATCATCTTCCATTTGACAATCAATACCTTTCTGTTCAGCTCTGTCAGTTGGGAAGCTGCATGGTCCTTAGTTAATAAAAGCCTCTAGTGACTAGAAAACATTGCTAGACTATGTCCTTATCTCTCTCTCTCTCTCTGTGTGTGTGTGTGTGTGTGTGTGTGTGTGTGTGTGTGTGTGTGTGTGTGTGTGTGTGTGTGTGTGTGTGCGTGCGTGTGCGTGTGGTACTAGGTTGGTGGTTAATAGTGTGTGAAGGCAGAGCAGGAGAACATGACAGGGACTAGAGACCATTAGAACACACACACACACACACACACACACACACACACACACACACACACACACACACACACACACTCCAGCAGCTTCCAGCCGCAATCGCAGCCTGCACCTCTTAGCTAATTATCTTACCCTACTAATGCAATTACCCCTACTGTAATTTACCATGGCTAAGAGGTCGCTCGCTGCCTCACTGTTCTCTCTCTCTGTGTGTGTGTCCATGTTTTTGCCAGCACCATCTGGCTGTGAGTCATGAGCTGGTCCCAGGTATCCTTTCTATCCTCGTTTCACTAACATCAGATCACTCAGCCAACCACCCTGCACGCTCCCTCTCACCTCGGAAGCTGTGCTAGAGCCCTAGCCCTGACCTAAACTCATACCCAGCCCTGACCTAAACTCATACCCAGCCCTGACCTAAACTCATACCCAGCCCTGACCTAAACTCATACCCAGCCCTGACCTAAACTCATACCTAGCCCTGACCTAAACTCATACCCAGCCCTGACCTAAACTCATACCCAGCCCTGACCTAAACTCATACCCAGCCCTGACCTAAACTCATACCCAGCCCTGACCTAAACTCATACCTAACCCTGACCTAAACTCATACCTAGCCCTGACCTAAACTCATACCCAGCCCTGACCTAAACTCATACCCAGCCCTGACCTAAACTCATACCCAGCCCTGACCTAAACTCATACCCAACCCTGCTCCACCCTACCCTAGTCCCCAGGACATTTCTCTCTCTCTCTCTGTCTCAAATTCAAATTCAATATGCTTTAATGAAATGAATAAGAAGGTCAATGATGCCAAAGCAAAGCGATATACACAATTATGGACACGACAGTGACAACAATAATAATTGTAGCTATAAAAAATATATACAGTACCAGTCAAAAGTCCGGACACACCTACTCATTCAAGGGTTTTTCTTTATTTTTACTATTTTCTACATTGTAGAATTAAAGTGAATACATCACAACTATGAAATAACACATATGGAATCATGTAGTAACCAAAAATATATTTTATAGTAGCTTCAATGACAGCTTTCACACTCTTGATGACAGCTTTTCCTTCACTCTGAGGTCCAACTCATCCCAAACCATCTCAATTGGGTTGAGGTCGGGTGATTGTGGAGACCAGGTCATCTGATGCAGCATTGTGTGGGAACTCCTTCAAGACTGTTGGAAAAGCATTCCTCATGAAGCTGGTTGAAAGAATGCCAAGAGTGTGCAAAGCTGTCATCAAGGCAAATGGTGGCTACTTTGAAGAATCTAAAATATATTTAGATTTTGTTAACAATTTTTTGGTTACTACATGATTCCATATGTGCTATTTCATAGTTTGATATCTTCACTTTTACATGGGTTAAGTATCCACCACTATCTTTTGCTCTCGCTCTCGATCTCTCTCACTCTCTCTCGCTCTCTCTCACTCTCTCGCTCTCGATCTCTCTCGCTCTCTCTCGATCTCTCTCGCTCTCTCTCACTCTCTCTCGCTCTCTCTCTTGCTCTCTCTGGACTTTGTAATTAAATCTTCAGAACAGCCAGCTTGCTGTGGCCTACTGATCTAGAGACTGGCCTGTCACTGGCCTGTGACGAGACTGGCCTGTGACGTGTGTGTGTGTGTGTGTGTGTGTGTGTGTGCGTGTGCGTGTGCGTGTGCGTGTGCGTGTGTGTGTGTGTGTGTGTTTGTGTCAGTGTGTGTCCTCCGCTGACCGGGAAGTCCATGCCAGGCTGTCAGACACCTGTCTCTAGCTCAGGGAGAGGTCATGGTCTGGGGGTGTGGGAACCACTGTGACTCAGCCTCTCTGGAGCTATGCTAGCTATATTAGAAATATACCACTATGGTGGTAATCATGCTGGGCTAGCTAGTTTAGAAATATTAGCTACAGGAGGGCAATTCGGCTTATCTTCATGTGGAACTAGTATATACTTAAGGAAATAGGTTAGCAGTGCTAAGAGTATGAGAGATGGACACAGCTGCATTGTCTATCACTGCCTGCCAAATAACACCCTATTCCCTATGTTGAGCACTACTTTTGACCAGGGCCCATGAGGCTTTACATACATAGGGGGATATGATGCCATTTGGGATGCACCCTACATTATATGTCCTGTACTGTAGAAAAAACTCTGATCCTCTCCTTGGTTAGAACCTATACAGCAGACTGCCTGCTGCACACACACACACACACACACACACACACACACACACACACACACACACACACACACACACACACACACACACACTGGAATGAATTAGCAACATGTCCAACAACTTGTTGGGATTACCAGCCAGTGATTCAACCATTAGCATATGGACAAACAAATGACGCCTTAGCCATGCATCTGTCACTGAGCTTACCTACAACCAGGTGACAACATCATCATTCCTTGCGTGTGTGTGTGTGTGCGTGCGTGCGTGCGTGCGTGATCTTCCCCTTGACCTGAACATGACTGACCCCATCAGTAATATCATGGAGGTTCCACTGTGATATGTTATTCACTACTCAAACATTCTCAGTGATATCATTTCTGAACTAAGCAGAAGAGATAAACTACTACTTTACAAGCAGTGATTTACATGATTGTTGAATGGTCATATCTCTGCATATAATAACTACTATTATTCTACTTACTGACCTTGCTTCCTGATTCCACGTTCATATCAAACTTTAGCTGATATTATGTGGGGATGTTAATAAGCTGTAAATTAGATGCATTGTTTTGTTTCAAAAGAGCTGTGGTGTCTTTTTTCAAAGATAATATGCAACCTTTGGTAGTTACTGTATGTTTGATGTGTGGGTTTATATATAGAATCATAGAATAAAGAAACACTCAATAATGAGATGATCTACATTAAGGTGTGTGTGTGTGTTTGTGTGTGTGTATTTGCACGGGTGTGTGTGTCTTCGTGCTTCAGAGGGTAACCCAGTCCCCAGAGAACTAGAGAGTGATGTTGGGTGACCTATTTTCCATTAATGAGTAGGACAGAACAGAACTCTCATCAAGACAGCATAACGACAGTGACGTGGACAGACACACGTGTCATTACCAAGCCTTCCTCATACTGCAGCCTCGTGGCTCCCAGGTCAGGAGACAGAACCATCCACAGTCTACAGAGAAGACCTTGGTTGAAGCCTCCACACGTCAGGAGATATGCATCCATAGAGTTTAGAGACAGCTGATGTGAGGTACCTTCCCCAGCAGAGTTGAGAAGGTTGGTTGTTGGGGCAGATCCTATAGGGTGGGGTTGGGAGGCTATCTTCAGGGTGGGACATTCTGTTTGCTCACGGCGCTATAGTGACAACCATATAATTTCCACTATATTGTGTATTGACACAGACATTTAAACGGCTGGAGCAGAGTGCAACTAGGCTGGGTAGCTAGAGCAATGTAGAGCAGGGCAGAGGAGGGCCGGACAGAGCTGTGCATTGCTGGGCTCTGGGTGTAAAAGGCTTACGCAGAGTAGAACTAGGCTGGGAAGGGGAGAGCAGGGCAGGGCAGTACTTTGCTGTTCCGTGGGCTCTGGGCTCTGGGTGTAAAGTCTCTGGGCTGTGACTGACTGACCAGACTGAGGAATATAGGTCAGCCAGCCAGCAGCTCCACAGATGAAAGATGCATACCATGCCTGGTTTAGCTAGAGCTGGATAGGGCTGGCTGGAGTGGGGTGGGGTGGAGAAAGCTGGATGGGACTGGCTGGAGTGGGGTGGAGAGACCTGGTTGGAGTAGGGTGGAGAGAGCTGGCTGGGGCTGGCTGGAGTGGGGAGGGGTGGAGAGAGCTGGCTGGAGTAGGGTGGAGAGAGCTGGCTGGAGTGGGGTGGAGAGACCTGGCTGGAGTAGGGTGGAGAGAGCTGGCTGGGGCTGGCTGGAGTGGGGAGGGGTGGAGAGAGCTGGCTGGAGTAGGGTGGAGAGAGCTGGCTGGAGTAGGGTGGAGAGAGCTGGCTGGAGTGGGGTGGAGAGAGCTGGCTGGAGTAGGGTGGAGAGAGCTGGCTGGGGCTGGCTGGAGTGGGGAGGTGTGGAGAGAGCTGGCTGGAGTAGGGTGGAGAGAGCTGGCTGGGGCTGGAGAGAGCTGGCTGGAGTAGGGTGGAGAGAGCTGGCTGGGGCTGGCTAGAGTGGGGAGGTGTGGAGAGAGCTGGCTGGAGTAGGGTGGAGAGAGCTGGCTGGGGCTGGAGAGAGCTGGCTGGAGTAGGGTGGAGAGAGCTGGCTGGGGCTGGAGAGAGCTGGCTGGAGTAGGGTGGAGAGAGCTGGCTGGGGCTGGCTGGAGTAGGGTGGAGAGAGCTGGCTGGGGCTGGCTAGAGTGGGGAGGGGTGGAGAGAGCTGGGTGGAGCATGTAGAGAGAGAGGGCTGTTGGGTATAAATAGAGAAGGGAAGAGTGTGGTTTCCTACATCTCAGCACAGGCACTTAGACTGTCAGCGGGAGAGAGAGGAGGAGAGACGGAGAGGTTTGGGATTTGTGGGCACCAGTACCTCTCCTCCTCTCTCTCTCTTAATCCCGCTCCCTCCCTCTCTCACTCTGGCTCTCCCTTTCTTGGGTACTAGCAGCTGTGTCCAGCTCACAATGCCTCACTCTGTTCTCACTCTGTGTGTTCTGTTTCTACTCCCTGTGTGTATTTGGTTCCCACTGTGTGTGTGTGTGTGTGTGTGTGTGTGTGTGTGTGTGTGTGTGTGTGTGTGTGTGTGTGTGTGTGTGTGTGTGTGTGTGTGTGTGTGTGTGTGTGTGTGTGTGTGTGTGTGTGTGTGTGTGTGTGTGTGTGTGTGTGTGTGTGTGTGTGTGTGGTGTGTGTGTGTGTGTGCGTGTCTCTTGTCTGTATGAGTTGATAAAGTGATGTGGTGATACCCAATACACACCACACTAATTGCGCATTTCCAATGAGGATTTACCCCAGTCTTTAACCCAAAATACTTTTCTGTTTCCATCTACCCGGGTCGGCACCCGTGTCTCTCTGCGTCATGGCTCCAGTGGACCTGTTCTGACTTGGAGCCAAGCCCAGGCCCGGGGTACTTTTCAACCTCATTTTCATAATAATGTCTAACTTTGAACTTTAACACCTTCTCACAAAGCTACTGTCTTCAATGATGCAGAGGTTGTTGATTCTGCCTGCCCCAAGTCTTTAGTGTCACTCTCCTGATGGAAAAATAATTACACAAGAACCTACATTAACACTGGAGACACCCTGGTGTGAAGGTAAGTCCCATTGAAAAGTATCATAATGTGAAAGGTAAAGATCCAGACAGGAATTACTTACCCTTCTCACAACAGTCCTCCCTATCCCTACAACAGTCCTCCCTACCCCTACAACAGTCCTCCCTACCCCTACAACAGTCCTCCCTACCCCTACAACAGTACTCCCTACCCCTACAACAGTCCTCCCTACCCCTACAACAGTCCTCCCTATCCCTACAACAGTCCTCCCTACCCCTACAACAGTCCTCCCTACCCCTACAATAGTCCTCCCTACCCCTACAACAGTCCTCCCTACCCCTACAACAGTACTCCCTACTCCTACAACAGTACTCCCTACTCCTACAATAGTCCTCCCTACCCCTACAACAGTCCTCCCTACCCCTACAACAGTCCTCCCTACCCCTACAACAGTCCTCCCTACCCCTACAACAGTACTCCCTACCCCTACAACAGTACTCCCTACCCCTACAACAGTCCTCCCTACCCCTACAACAGTCCTCCCTACCCCTACAACAGTCCTCCCTACCCCTACAACAGTACTCCCTACCCCTACAATAGTCCTCCCTACCCCTACAACAGTCCTCCCTACCCCTACAACAGTACTCCCTACCCCTACAACAGTACTCCCTACCCCTACAATAGTCCTCCCTATCCCTACAACAGTCCTCCCTACCCCTACAACAGTCCTCCCTACCCCTACAATAGTCCTCCCTACCCCTACAACAGTACTCCCTACCCCTACAACAGTCCTCCCTACCCCTACAACAGTCCTCCCTACCCCTACAACAGTACTCCCTACCCCTACAACAGTCCTCCCTACCCCTACAATAGTCCTCCCTACCCCTACAACAGTACTCCCTACCCCTACAACAGTACTCCCTACCCCTACAACAGTCCTCCCTACCCCTACAACAGTCCTCCCTACCCCTACAACAGTACTCCCTACCCCTACAACAGTACTCCCTACCCCTACAATAGTCCTCCCTACCCCTACAACAGTCCTCCCTACCCCTACAACAGTACTCCCTACCCCTACAATAGTCCTCCCTACCCCTACAACAGTCCTCCCTACCCCTACAACAGTACTCCCTACCCCTACAACAGTACTTCCTACCCCTACAACAGTCCTCCCTACCCCTACAACAGTACTCCCTACCCCTACAATAGTCCTCCCTACCCCTACAACAGTCCTCCCTACCCCTACAACAGTACTCCCTACCCCTACAATAGTCCTCCCTACCCCTACAACAGTCCTCCCTACCCCTACAACAGTCCTCCCTACCCCTACAACAGTCCTCCCTACCCCTACAACAGTCCTCCCTACCCCTACAACAGTACTCCCTACCCCTACAACAGTCCTTCCTACCCCTACAACAGTCCTCCCTACCGCTACAACAGTCCTCCCTACCCCTACAACAGTCCTCCCTACCCCTACAACAGTACTCCCTACCCCTACAACAGTCCTCCCTACCCCTACAACAGTACTTCCTACCCCTACAACAGTCCTCCCTACCCCTACAACAGTACTCCCTACCCCTACAATAGTCCTCCCTACCGCTACAACAGTCCTCCCTACCCCTACAACAGTCCTCCCTACCCCTACAACAGTACTCCCTACCCCTACAACAGTCCTCCCTACCCCTACAACAGTACTTCCTACCCCTACAACAGTCCTCCCTACCCCTACAACAGTCCTCCCTACCCCTACAACAGTACTCCCTACCCCTACAACAGTCCTCCCTACCCCTACAACAGTCCTCCCTACCCCTACAACAGTACTCCCTACCCCTACAACAGTACTCCCTACCCCTACAACAGTCCTCCCTACCCCTACAACAGTACTCCCTACCCCTACAACAGTCCTCCCTACCCCTACAACAGTACTCCCTACCCCTACAACAGTCCTCCCTACCCCTACAACAGTACTCCCTACCCCTACAACAGTCCTCCCTACCCCTACAACAGTCCTCCCTACCCCTACAACAGTACTCCCTACCCCTACAACAGTCCTCCCTACCCCTACAACAGTACTCCCTACCCCTACAACAGTCCTCCCTACCCCTACAACAGTACTCCCTACCCCTACAACAGTCCTCCTTACCCCTACAACAGTCCTCCCTACCCCTACAACAGTACTCCCTACCCCTACAACAGTCCTCCCTACCCCTACAACAGTCCTCCCTACCCCTACAACAGTACTCCCTACCCCTACAACAGTACTCCCTACCCCTACAACAGTCCTCCCTACCCCTACAACAGTACTCCCTACCCCTACAACAGTCCTCCCTACCCCTACAACAGTACTCCCTACCCCTACAACAGTCCTCCCTACCCCTACAACAGTACTCCCTACCCCTACAACAGTCCTCCCTACCCCTACAACAGTACTCCCTACCCCTACAACAGTCCTCCCTACCCCTACAACAGTCCTCCCTACCCCTACAACAGTACTTCCTACCCCTACAACAGTACTTCCTACCCCTACAACAGTCCTCCCTACCCCTACAACAGTACTCCCTACCCCTACAACAGTACTCCCTACCCCTACAACAGTCCTCCCTACCCCTACAACAGTACTCCCTACCCCTACAACAGTCCTCCCTACCCCTACAACAGTACTCCCTACCCCTACAACAGTCCTCCCTACCCCTACAACAGTACTCCCTACCCCTACAACAGTCCTCCCTACCCCTACAACAGTCCTCCCTACCCCTACAACAGTACTTCCTACCCCTACAACAGTACTCCCTACCCCTACAACAGTCCTCCCTACCCCTACAACAGTCCTCCCTACCCCTACAACAGTACTTCCTACCCCTACAACAGTACTTCCTACCCCTACAACAGTCCTCCCTGCCCCTACAACAGTACTCCCTACCCCTACAACAGTACTCCCTACCCCTACAACAGTACTCCCTACCCCTACAACAGTCCTCCCTACCCCTACAACAGTCCTCCCTACCCCTACAACAGTCCTCCCTACCCCTACAACAGTACTC
>NC_143027.1:80655000-80680000 GCF_057628025.1 Oncorhynchus mykiss
CCTCATTTCATCTCCTCTCCCCTCCTACTCTCCTCTCTCTCACCTATCCACTCTCTCCTATCCACTCTCTCCTCTCCTCTCCTCTCCTCTCCTCTCCTCTCCTCTCCTCTCCTCTCCTCTCCTCTCCTCTCCTCTCCTCTCCTCTCCTCTCCTCTCCTCTCCTACTCATAGTGCTTCTTTCTAAATAAGTAACTTGACTAGTTGAGTTTGGGTAGAGACTAGAGATCATAGAAATATAATGAATAGAATGGGGTTTGAAGCTCTAACCCTGGCAATTTGACTGGTAAACTCATGGCATGGATACACTCATGACTACACTCGTAATGGCTGCCTGGTATTGTGATGAAATCATTTCCATGGTAATGTAGAATGTTCATTCAAATGATGCTAACTGATGTGGCTCATGTGATAGAATGTATTTGTTGTAATGCCAGTTGAGTTGACTCAACAAATCACAGCACACTTCCTGCTTTTACTTCCTGGCATGGGTCAAGATTGAAGATTACATGTATTGTTTTAACCTAGGCATGGGTACACAAAAAATGGCTGCCTGTCCCACCCATAATGCTATTACTGACTTGAATGGGGACGTCTGTTCTATTCATTATATTTCTATGCCAAAGTCGGCTCCTCTCCTTGTTCGGGCGGCGTTCTAGCCATCGCCGCTCCATTTTTCATGTGTCCATTTGTTTTGTCTTGTTCCCTGCACACCTGGTTTTCATTCCCCAATCAATTTACATGTATTTATCCCTCTGTTCCCCATCATGACTTTGTGTAAGATTGTTTATGTTACGTGTATTTTGGAATTGTGGATATTTTTCTGCGCATTACTTTTTGTCTATGTTCCGTGTTTGGGCAAATTTTATGTTACTTTGTGCTGTCATTTTGACCAGGAATAAAAAAGTGAGCCTGTTCACTACACTCTGCTCTCCTGCACCTGACTTCACCTCCAATACACACTCCTAACAGATAGTCAGGTACTAACTATTAGAGGAAGGGCAGAGAGGAGAGAAGGAGGGTCCATACAGGTGCTGTATTCTTCCTGCTGTACTCAAATATGTCAGAATTAGTGTCTTTGTGTTTGTTTTTGCATGGGTGTGTGCGCCTGTTCCTTTGTGTGTGTGCGTGCATATGTGCATGTGATTTAGTGTGTTTGTTTACTAATGCATAAGTGAATAAGGCTGAGCTGACGGCTCAGATAGCTTCTAGTGATGTTGGGTTTGGGGCCCAGCCTTTGTTAGCCAGCTGGCTGGGACTCAATGCATGCTCAGATAACACTAAAACACTAATACCTACACAAACACAGATAGCCAAGGACGTTGTTACTTATTTATTTACAGTGTTACTATTGGACTATATGAGTTGTTAGCTTGGCTGAACTAACAGAGGTTTCATGTTGCATCACAACACCAGCGGTTGTCAGTGGAACGTTGTATGGTAATATCAGTGGAACATTGTATGGTAATATCAGTGGAACATTGTATGGTAATATCAGTGGAATGTTGTATGGTAATATCAGTGGAACGTTGTATGGTAATATCAGTGGAACATTGTATGGTAATATCAGTGGAACATTGTATGGTAATATCAGTGGAACGTTGTATGGTAATATCAGTGGAACGGTGTATGGTAATATCAGTGGAATGTTGTATGGTAATATCAGTGGAATGTTGTATGGTAATATCAGTGGAACATTGTATGGTAATATCAGTGGAACATTGTATGGTAATATCAGTGGAACATTGTATGGTAATATCAGTGGAACGTTGTATGGTAATATCAGTGGAACGTTGTATGGTAATATCAGTGGAATGTTGTATGGTAATATCAGTGGAACGTTGTATGGTAATATCAGTGGAATGTTGTATGGTAATATCAGTGGAAAGTTGTATGGTAATATCAGTGGAATGTTGTATGGTAATATCAGTGGAAAGTTGTATGGTAATATCAGTGGAATGTTGTATGGTAATATCAGTGGAACATTGTATGGTAATATCAGTGGAACATTGTATGGTAATATCAGTGGAACATTGTATGGTAATATCAGTGGAATGTTGTATGGTAATATCAGTGGAACATTGTATGGTAATATCAGTGGAATGTTGTATGGTAATATCAGTGGAACATTGTATGGTAATATCAGTGGAATGTTGTATGGTAATATCAGTGGAATGTTGTATGGTAATATCAGTGGAACATTGTATGGTAATATCAGTGGAATGTTGTATGGTAATATCAGTGGAACATTGTATGGTAATATCAGTGGAACATTGTATGGTAATATCAGTGGAATGTTGTATGGTAATATCAGTGGAACGTTGTATGGTAATATCAGTGGAATGTTGTATGGTAATATCAGTGGAACGTTGTATGGTAATATCAGTGGAATGTTGTATGGTAATGTTACGGTGCGTGAATGAGGACCCAAAAGCGAATTAACAAAACAGAGTTTCTTTAATGACGAAACACACGTAGGCTCAGATGGACAGGCAGATTCCGACAGGACAGGACAAGGTTAGATGAACATGCAGATTCCGACAGGACAGGACAAGGTTGCAGCAAACACGACGATAGTCTGGTTCAGGCATGAGTAACACAAACGAGAATCCGACAAAGACAGGAGCAGAAACAGAGAGAGATATAGAGACCTAATCAGAGGGAAAAAGGGAACAGGTGGGAAAAGGGGTGAACGAGGTAGTCAGAGAAGACAAGGAACAGCTGGGGGAAAGAGGGGAAGAAGAGGTAACCTAGTACGACCAGCAGAGGGAGACAGGGTGAAGAGAAAGGACAGAAACAAGACACAACATGACAATACATGACAGTACCCCCCCACTCACCGAGCGCCTCCTGGCGCACTCGAGGAGGAAGCCTGGCGGCAACGGAGGAAATCATCGATCAGCGCACGGTCCAGCACGTCCCGAGAGGGAACCCAACTCCTCTCCTCAGGACCGTACCCCTCCCAATCTACTAGGTACTGATGACCACGGCCCCGAGGACGCATGTCCAAAATCCTACGGACCCTGTAGATGGGTGCGCCCTCGACAAGGATGGGGGGGGGGAAAGACGAGCGGGGGCGCGAAGAACGGGCTTGACACAGGAGACATGGAAGACCGGGTGGACGCGACGAAGATATCGCGGAAGAAGAAGTCGCACTGCGACAGGATTAATGATCCGAGAGATACGGAACGGACCAATGAACCGCGGGGTCAACTTGCGAGAAGCGGTCTTAAGGGGAAGGTTCTGAGTGGAGAGCCAAACTCTCTGACCGCGACAATATCTAGGACTCTTAGTTCTACGCTTATTAGCAGCTCTCACAGTCTGCGCCCTATAACGGCAAAGTGCAGACCTGACCCTCTTCCAGGTGCGCTCGCAACGTTGGACAAAAGCCTGAGCGGAGGGGACGCTGGACTCGGCGAACTGAGATGAGAACAGCGGAGGCTGGTACCCGAGGCTACTCTGAAAAGGAGATAGCCCGGTCGCAGACGAAGGAAGCGAGTTGTGGGCGTATTCTGCCCAGGGGAGCTGTTCTGACCAAGACGCAGGGTTGCGAAAAGAAAGACTGCGTAAGATGCGACCAATAGTCTGATTGGCCCGTTCTGCTTGACCGTTAGACTGGGGGTGAAAGCCGGAAGAGAGACTGACGGAAGCCCCAATCAAACGGCAAAACTCCCTCCAAAATTGAGACGTGAATTGCGGACCTCTGTCCGAAACGACGTCTGACGGAAGGCCATGAATTCTGAAAACATTCTCGATGATGATTTGTGCCGTCTCTTTAGCAGAAGGAAGCTTAGCAAGGGGAATAAAATGAGCCGCCTTAGAGAACCTGTCGACAACCGTAAGAATAACCGTCTTCCCCGCTGACGAAGGCAGTCCGGTGACAAAATCTAAGGCGATGTGAGACCACGGTCGAGAGGGAATGGGAAGCGGCCTGAGACGGCCGGCAGGAGGGGAGTTACCGGACTTAGTCTGCGCGCAGACCGAACAAGCAGCCACGAAGCGACGCGTGTCATGCTCCCGGGTGGGCCACCAAAAACGCTGGCGAATGGAAGCAAGCGTACCCCGAACGCCAGGATGGCCGGCTAACTTGGCAGAGTGAGCCCACTGAAGAACGGCCAGACGAGTAGGAACGGGAACGAAAAGAAGGTTCCTAGGACAAGCGCGCGGCGACGGAGTTTGAGTGAGTGCTTGCTTTACCTGCCTCTCAATTCCCCAGACAGTCAACCCGACAACACGCCCCTCAGGGAGAATCCCCTCGGGGTCAGTGGAGGCTACTGAAGAACTGAAGAGACGAGATAAAGCATCAGGCTTGGTGTTCTTAGAGCCCGGACGATAAGAAATCACGAACTCGAAACGAGCGAAAAACAGCGCCCAGCGCGCCTGACGCGCATTAAGTCGTTTGGCAGAACGGATGTACTCAAGGTTCCTATGGTCAGTCCAAACGACAAAAGGAACGGTCGCCCCCTCCAACCACTGTCGCCATTCGCCTAGGGCTAAGCGGATGGCGAGCAGTTCGCGGTTTCCCACATCATAGTTACGTTCCGACGGCGACAGGCGATGAGAAAAATATGCGCAAGGGTGGACCTTGTCGTCAGAGAGGGAGCGCTGAGAAAGAATGGCTCCCACGCCCACTTCTGACGCGTCAACCTCGACAACGAACTGTCTAGTGACGTCAGGTGTAACAAGGATAGGTGCGGATGTAAAACGATTCTTGAGGAGATCAAAAGCTCCCTGGGCGGAAACGGACCACTTAAAGCACGTCTTGACAGAAGTAAGGGCTGTGAGAGGAGCTGCCACCTGACCGAAATTACGGATGAAACGACGATAGAAGTTCGCGAAGCCGAGAAAGCGCTGCAGCTCGACGCGTGACTTAGGAACGGGCCAATCAATGACAGCTTGGACCTTAGCGGGATCCATCTTAATGCCTTCAGCGGAAATAACAGAACCGAGAAATGTGACGGAGGAGGCATGAAAAGAGCACTTCTCAGCCTTCACAAAAAGACAATTCTCTAAAAGGCGCTGGAGGACACGTCGAACGTGCTGAACATGAATCTGGAGTGACGGTGAAAAAATCAGGATATCGTCAAGGTAAACGAAAACAAAGATGTTCAGCATGTCTCTCAGGACATCATTGACTAATGCCTGAAAGACAGCTGGAGCGTTAGCGAGACCGAAAGGAAGAACCCGGTATTCAAAGTGCCCTAACGGAGTGTTAAACGCCGTCTTCCACTCGTCCCCCTCCCTGATGCGCACGAGATGGTAAGCGTTACGAAGGTCCAACTTAGTGAAAAACCTGGCTCCCTGCAGGATCTCGAAGGCTGAAGACATAAGAGGAAGCGGATAACGATTCTTCACTGTTATGTCATTCAGCCCTCGATAATCTATGCAGGGGCGCAGGGACCCGTCCTTCTTCTTAACAAAAAAAGCCCAGCTCCGGCGGGAGAGGAGGAGGGGACTATGGTACCGGCGGCAAGAGCTACAGACAAATAATCTTCGAGAGCCTTACGTTCGGGAGCCGACAGAGAGTATAGTCTACCCCGGGGGGGAGTGGTTCCCGGAAGGAGATCAATACTACAATCATACGACCGGTGTGGGGGAAGAGAGGTGGCCCTGGACCGACTGAACACCGTGCGCAGATCGTGATATTCCTCCGGCACCCCTGTCAAATCACCAGGCTCCTCCTGTGAAGAAGAGACAGAGGAAACAGGAGGGATAGCAGACATTAAACATTTCACATGACAAGAGACGTTCCAGGAGAGGATAGAATTACTAGACCAATTAATGGAAGTATTATGACAAACTAGCCAGGGATGGCCCAAAACAACAGGTGTAAAAGGTGAACGAAAAATTAAAAAAGAAATGGTTTCGCTATGATTACCAGAAACAGTGAGGGTCAAAGGTAGCGTCTCACGCTGAATCCTGGGGAGAGGACTACCATCCAGGGCGAACAAGGCCGTGGACTCCCTTAACTGTCTGAGAGGAATGTCATGTTCCCGAGCCCAGGTCTCGTCCATAAAACAGCCCTCCGCCCCAGAGTCTATTAAGGCACTGCAGGAAGCTGACGAACCGGTCCAGCGTAGATGGACCGACAAGGTAGTGCAGGATCTTGAAGGAGAGACAGGAGTAGTAGCGCTCACCAGTAGCCCTCCGCTTACTGATGAGCTCTGGCTTTTACTGGACATGAAGTGACAAAATGACCAGCAGAACCGCAATAGAGACAGAGGCGGTTGGTGATTCTCCGTTCCCTCTCCTTAGTCGAGATGCGGATACCTCCCAGCTGCATAGGCTCAGCACCCGAGCCGGCAGAGGAAGATGGTAGTGATGCGGAGAGGGGGGCAACGGAGAACGCGAGCTCCTTTCCACGAGCTCGGTGACGAAGATCAACCCGTCGCTCAATGCGAATAGCGAGTTCAATCAAGGAATCCACGCTGGAAGGAACCTCCCGGGAGAGAATCTCATCCTTTACCTCTGCGCGGAGACCCTCCAGAAAACGAGCGAGCAAAGCCGGCTCGTTCCAGCCACTGGAGGCAGCAAGAGTGCGAAACTCAATAGAGTAGTCTGTTATGGATCGATTACCTTGACATAGGGAAGACAGGGCCCTGGAAGCCTCCTCCCCAAAAACAGATCGATCAAAAACCCGTATCATCTCCTCCTTAAAGTCCTGATACTGGTTAGTACACTCAGCCCTTGCCTCCCAGATTGCCGTGCCCCACTCACGAGCCCGTCCAGTAAGGAGAGATATGACGTAGGCGACACGAGCAGTGCTCCTGGAGTAAGTGTTGGGCTGGAGAGAAAACACAATATCACACTGGGTGAGGAACGAGCGGCATTCAGTGGGCTCCCCAGAGTAACACGGCGGGTTATTGATTCTGGGCTCCGGAGATTCGAAAGCCCTGGAAGTGGCCGGTGGATCGAGGCGGAGATGGTGAACCTGTTCTGTGAGGTTGGAGACTTGGGTGGCCAGGGTCTCAACGGCATGTCGAGCAGCAGACAATTCCTGCTTGTGTCTGCCTAGCATCGCTCCCTGGATCTCGACGGCTGAGTGGAGAGGATCCGAAGTCGCTGGGTCCATTCTTGGTCGGATTCTTCTGTTACGGTGCGTGAATGAGGACCCAAAAGCGAATTAACAAAACAGAGTTTCTTTAATGACGAAACACACGTAGGCTCAGATGGACAGGCAGATTCCGACAGGACAGGACAAGGTTAGATGAACATGCAGATTCCGACAGGACAGGACAAGGTTGCAGCAAACACGACGATAGTCTGGTTCAGGCATGAGTAACACAAACGAGAATCCGACAAAGACAGGAGCAGAAACAGAGAGAGATATAGAGACCTAATCAGAGGGAAAAAGGGAACAGGTGGGAAAAGGGGTGAACGAGGTAGTCAGAGAAGACAAGGAACAGCTGGGGGAAAGAGGGGAAGAAGAGGTAACCTAGTACGACCAGCAGAGGGAGACAGGGTGAAGAGAAAGGACAGAAACAAGACACAACATGACAATACATGACAGGTAATATCAGTGGAACATTGTATGGTAATATCAGTGGAACATTGTATGGTAATATCAGTGGAATGTTGTATGGTAATATCCATGGAACATTGTATGGTAATATCAGTGGAATGTTGTATGGTAATATCAGTGGAATGTTGTATGGTAATATCAGTGGAACATTGTATGGTAATATCAGTGGAACATTGTATGGTAATATCAGTGGAATGTTGTATGGTAATATCAGTGGAATGTTGTATGGTAATATCAGTGGAACATTGTATGGTAATATCAGTGGAATGTTGTATGGTAATATCAGTGGAACATTGTATGGTAATATCAGTGGAACGTTGTATGGTAATATCAGTGGAATGTTGTATGGTAATATCAGTGGAATGTTGTATGGTAATATCAGTGGAACGTTGAATGGTAATATCAGTGGAACGTTGTATGGTAATATCAGTGGAACGTTGTATGGTAATATCAGTGGAATGTTGTATGGTAATATCAGTGGAATGTTGTATGGTAATATCAGTGGAACGTTGTATGGTAATATCAGTGGAACGTTGTATGGTAATATCAGTGGAACATTGTATGGTAATATCAGTGGAACATTGTATGGTAATATCAGTGGAACATTGTATGGTAATATCAGTGGAATGTTGTATGGTAATATCAGTGGAATGTTGTATGGTAATATCAGTGGAACATTGTATGGTAATATCAGTGGAACATTGTATGGTAATATCAGTGGAACATTGTATGGTAATATCAGTGGAATGTTGTATGGTAATATCAGTGGAATGTTGTATGGTAATATCAGTGGAACATTGTATGGTAATATCAGTGGAATGTTGTATGGTAATATCAGTGGAACATTGTATGGTAATATCAGTGGAACATTGTATGGTAATATCAGTGGAACATTGTATGGTAATATCAGTGGAATGTTGTATGGTAATATCAGTGGAATGTTGTATGGTAATATCAGTGGAATGTTGTATGGTAATATCAGTGGAATGTTGTATGGTAATATCAGTGGAACATTGTATGGTAATATCAGTGGAATGTTGTTGGTAATATCAGTGGAACATTGTATGGTAATATCAGTGGAACATTGTATGGTAATATCAGTGGAATGTTGTATGGTAATATCAGTGGAATGTTGTATGGTAATATCAGTGGAATGTTGTATGGTAATATCAGTGGAACATTGTATGGTAATATCAGTGGAATGTTGTATGGTAATATCAGTGGAACATTGTATGGTAATATCAGTGGAATGTTGTATGGTAATATCAGTGGAACATTGTATGGTAATATCAGTGGAACATTGTATGGTAATATCAGTGGAATGTTGTATGGTAATATCAGTGGAACATTGTATGGTAATATCAGTGGAATGTTGTATGGTAATATCAGTGGAACATTGTATGGTAATATCAGTGGAATGTTGTATGGTAATATCAGTGGAACGTTGTATGGTAATATCAGTGGAACGTTGTATGGTAAAATCAGTGGAACGTTGTATGGTAATATCAGTGGAACGGTGTATGGTAATATCAGTGGAACGTTGTATGGTAATATCAGTGGAATGTTGTATGGTAATATCAGTGGAATGTTGTATGGTAATATCAGTGGAACATTGTATGGCAATATCAGTGGAACATTGTATGGTAATGTCAGTGGAATGTTGTATGGTAATATCAGTGGAATGTTGTATGGTAATATCAGTGGAACATTGTATGGTAATATCAGTGGAATGTTGTATGGTAATATCAGTGGAACGTTGTATGGTAATATCAGTGGAACGTTGTATGGTAATATCAGTGGAATGTTGTATGGTAATATCAGTGGAACGTTGTATGGTAATATCAGTGGAATGTTGTATGGTAATATCAGTGGAACATTGTATGGTAATATCAGTGGAACATTGTATGGTAATATCAGTGGAATGTTGTATGGTAATATCAGTGGAACATTGTATGGTAATATCAGTGGAATGTTGTATGGTAATATCAGTGGAATGTTGTATGGTAATATCAGTGGAACATTGTATGGTAATATCAGTGGAATGTTGTATGGTAATATCAGTGGAACATTGTATGGTAATATCAGTGGAACATTGTATGGTAATATCAGTGGAACATTGTATGGTAATATCAGTGGAATGTTGTATGGTAATATCAGTGGAATGTTGTATGGTAATATCAGTGGAACGGTGTATGGTAATATCAGTGGAATGTTGTATGGTAATATCAGTGGAATGTTGTATGGTAATATCAGTGGAACGTTGTATGGTAATATCAGTGGAACATTGTATGGTAATATCAGTGGAACATTGTATGGTAATATCAGTGGAACGTTGTATGGTAATATCAGTGGAACGTTGTATGGTAATATCAGTGGAATGTTGTATGGTAATATCAGTGGAACGTTGTATGGTAATATCAGTGGAATGTTGTATGGTAATATCAGTGGAAAGTTGTATGGTAATATCAGTGGAATGTTGTATGGTAATATCAGTGGAAAGTTGTATGGTAATATCAGTGGAATGTTGTATGGTAATATCAGTGGAACATTGTATGGTAATATCAGTGGAACATTGTATGGTAATATCAGTGGAACATTGTATGGTAATATCAGTGGAATGTTGTATGGTAATATCAGTGGAACATTGTATGGTAATATCAGTGGAATGTTGTATGGTAATATCAGTGGAACATTGTATGGTAATATCAGTGGAATGTTGTATGGTAATATCAGTGGAATGTTGTATGGTAATATCAGTGGAACATTGTATGGTAATATCAGTGGAACGTTGTATGGTAATATCAGTGGAATGTTGTATGGTAATATCAGTGGAACGTTGTATGGTAATATCAGTGGAATGTTGTATGGTAATATCAGTGGAACATTGTATGGTAATATCAGTGGAACATTGTATGGTAATATCAGTGGAATGTTGTATGGTAATATCCATGGAACATTGTATGGTAATATCAGTGGAATGTTGTATGGTAATATCAGTGGAATGTTGTATGGTAATATCAGTGGAACATTGTATGGTAATATCAGTGGAATGTTGTATGGTAATATCAGTGGAATGTTGTATGGTAATATCAGTGGAACATTGTATGGTAATATCAGTGGAACATTGTATGGTAATATCAGTGGAATGTTGTATGGTAATATCAGTGGAATGTTGTATGGTAATATCAGTGGAACATTGTATGGTAATATCAGTGGAATGTTGTATGGTAATATCAGTGGAACATTGTATGGTAATATCAGTGGAACGTTGTATGGTAATATCAGTGGAATGTTGTATGGTAATATCAGTGGAATGTTGTATGGTAATATCAGTGGAACGTTGAATGGTAATATCAGTGGAACGTTGTATGGTAATATCAGTGGAATGTTGTATGGTAATATCAGTGGAATGTTGTATGGTAATATCAGTGGAACATTGTATGGTAATATCAGTGGAACATTGTATGGTAATATCAGTGGAATGTTGTATGGTAATATCAGTGGAATGTTGTATGGTAATATCAGTGGAACATTGTATGGTAATATCAGTGGAATGTTGTATGGTAATATCAGTGGAACATTGTATGGTAATATCAGTGGAACGTTGTATGGTAATATCAGTGGAATGTTGTATGGTAATATCAGTGGAATGTTGTATGGTAATATCAGTGGAACGTTGAATGGTAATATCAGTGGAACGTTGTATGGTAATATCAGTGGAACGTTGTATGGTAATATCAGTGGAATGTTGTATGGTAATATCAGTGGAATGTTGTATGGTAATATCAGTGGAACGTTGTATGGTAATATCAGTGGAACGTTGTATGGTAATATCAGTGGAACATTGTATGGTAATATCAGTGGAACATTGTATGGTAATATCAGTGGAACATTGTATGGTAATATCAGTGGAATGTTGTATGGTAATATCAGTGGAATGTTGTATGGTAATATCAGTGGAACATTGTATGGTAATATCAGTGGAACATTGTATGGTAATATCAGTGGAACATTGTATGGTAATATCAGTGGAATGTTGTATGGTAATATCAGTGGAATGTTGTATGGTAATATCAGTGGAACATTGTATGGTAATATCAGTGGAATGTTGTATGGTAATATCAGTGGAACATTGTATGGTAATATCAGTGGAACATTGTATGGTAATATCAGTGGAACATTGTATGGTAATATCAGTGGAATGTTGTATGGTAATATCAGTGGAATGTTGTATGGTAATATCAGTGGAATGTTGTATGGTAATATCAGTGGAATGTTGTATGGTAATATCAGTGGAACATGGTATGGTAATATCAGTGGAATGTTGTTGGTAATATCAGTGGAACATTGTATGGTAATATCAGTGGAACATTGTATGGTAATATCAGTGGAATGTTGTATGGTAATATCAGTGGAATGTTGTATGGTAATATCAGTGGAATGTTGTATGGTAATATCAGTGGAACATTGTATGGTAATATCAGTGGAATGTTGTATGGTAATATCAGTGGAACATTGTATGGTAATATCAGTGGAATGTTGTATGGTAATATCAGTGGAACATTGTATGGTAATATCAGTGGAACATTGTATGGTAATATCAGTGGAATGTTGTATGGTAATATCAGTGGAACATTGTATGGTAATATCAGTGGAATGTTGTATGGTAATATCAGTGGAACATTGTATGGTAATATCAGTGGAATGTTGTATGGTAATATCAGTGGAACGTTGTATGGTAATATCAGTGGAACGTTGTATGGTAAAATCAGTGGAACGTTGTATGGTAATATCAGTGGAACGGTGTATGGTAATATCAGTGGAACGTTGTATGGTAATATCAGTGGAATGTTGTATGGTAATATCAGTGGAATGTTGTATGTTAATATCAGTGGAACATTGTATGGCAATATCAGTGGAACATTGTATGGTAATATCAGTGGAATGTTGTATGGTAATATCAGTGGAATGTTGTATGGTAATATCAGTGGAACATTGTATGGTAATATCAGTGGAATGTTGTATGGTAATATCAGTGGAACATTGTATGGTAATATCAGTGGAACGTTGTATGGTAATATCAGTGGAATGTTGTATGGTAATATCAGTGGAACGTTGTATGGTAATATCAGTGGAATGTTGTATGGTAATATCAGTGGAACATTGTATGGTAATATCAGTGGAACATTGTATGGTAATATCAGTGGAATGTTGTATGGTAATATCAGTGGAACATTGTATGGTAATATCAGTGGAATGTTGTATGGTAATATCAGTGGAATGTTGTATGGTAATATCAGTGGAACATTGTATGGTAATATCAGTGGAATGTTGTATGGTAATATCAGTGGAATGTTGTATGGTAATATCAGTGGAACATTGTATGGTAATATCAGTGGAACATTGTATGGTAATATCAGTGGAATGTTGTATGGTAATATCAGTGGAATGTTGTATGGTAATATCAGTGGAACATTGTATGGTAATATCAGTGGAACATTGTATGGTAATATCAGTGGAACATTGTATGGTAATATCAGTGGAACGTTGTATGGTAATATCAGTGGAATGTTGTATGGTAATATCAGTGGAATGTTGTATGGTAATATCAGTGGAACGTTGAATGGTAATATCAGTGGAACGTTGTATGGTAATATCAGTGGAACGTTGTATGGTAATATCAGTGGAATGTTGTATGGTAATATCAGTGGAATGTTGTATGGTAATATCAGTGGAACGTTGTATGGTAATATCAGTGGAACGTTGTATGGTAATATCAGTGGAACATTGTATGGTAATATCAGTGGAACATTGTATGGTAATATCAGTGGAATGTTGTATGGTAATATCAGTGGAATGTTGTATGGTAATATCAGTGGAATGTTGTATGGTAATATCAGTGGAATGTTGTATGGTAATATCAGTGGAACATTGTATGGTAATATCAGTGGAATGTTGTTGGTAATATCAGTGGAACATTGTATGGTAATATCAGTGGAACATTGTATGGTAATATCAGTGGAATGTTGTATGGTAATATCAGTGGAATGTTGTATGGTAATATCAGTGGAACATTGTATGGTAATATCAGTGGAATGTTGTATGGTAATATCAGTGGAACATTGTATGGTAATATCAGTGGAATGTTGTATGGTAATATCAGTGGAACATTGTATGGTAATATCAGTGGAACATTGTATGGTAATATCAGTGGAATGTTGTATGGTAATATCAGTGGAACGTTGTATGGTAAAATCAGTGGAACGTTGTATGGTAATATCAGTGGAACGGTGTATGGTAATATCAGTGGAACGTTGTATGGTAATATCAGTGGAATGTTGTATGGTAATATCAGTGGAATGTTGTATGGTAATATCAGTGGAACATTGTATGGTAATATCAGTGGAACATTGTATGGTAATATCAGTGGAATGTTGTATGGTAATATCAGTGGAATGTTGTATGGTAATATCAGTGGAACATTGTATGGTAATATCAGTGGAATGTTGTATGGTAATATCAGTGGAACATTGTATGGTAATATCAGTGGAACATTGTATGGTAATATCAGTGGAATGTTGTATGGTAATATCAGTGGAACATTGTATGGTAATATCAGTGGAACATTGTATGGTAATATCAGTGGAATGTTGTATGGTAATATCAGTGGAACATTGTATGGTAATATCAGTGGAACATTGTATGGTAATATCAGTGGAATGTTGTATGGTAATATCAGTGGAACATTGTATGGTAATATCAGTGGAACATTGTATGGTAATATCAGTGGAATGTTGTATGGTAATATCAGTGGAACATTGTATGGTAATATCAGTGGAATGTTGTATGGTAATATCAGTGGAACATTGTATGGTAATATCAGTGGAATGTTGTATGGTAATATCAGTGGAACGTTGTATGGTAATATCAGTGGAACGTTGTATGGTAAAATCAGTGGAACGTTGTATGGTAATATCAGTGGAACGGTGTATGGTAATATCAGTGGAACGTTGTATGGTAATATCAGTGGAAAGTTGTATGGTAATATCAGTGGAACGTTGTATGGTAATATCAGTGGAACGTTGTATGGTAATATCAGTGGAACGTTGTGTGGTAATATCAGTGGAATGTTGTATGGTAATATCAGTGGAACATTGTATGGTAATATCAGTGGAACATTGTATGGTAATATCAGTGGAATGTTGTATGGTAATATCAGTGGAACATTGTATGGTAATATCAGTGGAACATTGTATGGTAATATCAGTGGAATGTTGTATGGTAATATCAGTGGAACGTTGTATGGTAATATCAGTGGAACATTGTATGGTAATATCAGTGGAATGTTGTATGGTAATATCAGTGGAACATTGTATGGTAATATCAGTGGAATGTTGTATGGTAATATCAGTGGAACGTTGTATGGTAATATCAGTGGAACGTTGTATGGTAAAATCAGTGGAACGTTGTATGGTAATATCAGTGGAACGGTGTATGGTAATATCAGTGGAACGTTGTATGGTAATATCAGTGGAACGTTGTATGGTAATATCAGTGGAACGTTGTATGGTAATATCAGTGGAACGTTGTATGGTAATATCAGTGGAACGTTGTATGGTAATATCAGTGGAACGTTGTATGGTAATATCAGTGGAACGTTGTATGGTAAAATCAGTGGAACGTTGTATGGTAAAATCAGTGGAACGTTGTATGGTAAAATCAGTGGAACGTTGTATGGTAAAATCAGTGGAACGTTGTATGGTAAAATCAGTGGAACGTTGTATGGTAAAATCAGTGGAACGTTGTATGGTAAAATCAGTGAACGTTGTATGGTAAAATCAGTGGAACGTTACATGCTAAAATCAGTGGAACGTTACATGCTAAAATCAGTGGAACGTTACATGCTAAAATCAGTGGAACGTTACATGCTAAAATCAGTGGAACGTTATATGCTAAAATCAGTGGAACGTTACATGCTAAAATCAGTGGAACGTTACATGCTAAAATCAGTGGAACGTTATATGCTAAAATCAGTGGAACGTTATATGCTAAAATCAGTGGAACGTTATATGCTAAAATCAGTGGAACGTTATAATGCTAAAATCAGTGGAACGTTATATGCTAAAATCAGTGGAACGTTATAATGCTAAAATCAGTGGAATGTTGTATGGTAATATCTGTGGAACGTTGTATGGTAAAATCAGTGGAACGTTGTATGGTAATATCTGTGGAACGTTGTATGGTAAAATCAGTGGAATGTTATATGCTAAAATCAGTGGAACGTTACATGCTAAAATCAGTGGAACGTTACATGCTAAAATCAGTGGAACGTTATATGCTAAAATCAGTGGAACGTTATATGCTAAAATCAGTGGAACGTTATATGCTAAAATCAGTGGAACGTTATAATGCTAAAATCAGTGGAACGTTATAAAGCTAAAATCAGTGGAACGTTATATGCTAAAATCAGTGGAACGTTATATGCTAAAATCAGTGGAACGTTATAATGCTAAAACCAGTGGAACGTTATAATGCTAAAATCAGTGGAACGTTATATGCTAAAATCAGTGGAACGTTATAATGCTAAAATCAGTGGAACGTTATATGCTAAAATCAGTGGAACGTTATAATGCTAAAATCAGTGGAACATTATATGCTAAAATCAGTGGAACGTTATAATGCTAAAATCAGTGGAATGTTGTATGGTAATATCTGTGGAACGTTGTATGGTAAAATCAGTGGAACGTTGTATGGTAAAATCAGTGGAACGTTATAATGCTAAAATCAGTGGAATGTTGTATGGTAATATCTGTGGAACGTTGTATAGTAAAATCAGTGGAACGTTATAATGCTAAAATCAGTGGAACGTTATATGCTATTAAACCATGTTGGTGCTGTCTAACTGGATTATCTAACCTTTCCTTTCTAGCTGCAAGAGGGTGTGTGTGTGTGTGTGTGTGTGTGTGTGTGTGTGTGTCTTAGCTTCCTCTGACACAGATCTCTTTGGGGCTCAAAGACAGTGACTGGCCCCCCAAGGCGTAATCCTTATCACTGTCAGGGCAGGAGTGTGTGTGTGTGTGTGTCAAGGGGAACAGGAGGGTGTGTGTATGTGTGTGTATGCTGAAGGCAGCATCAGGGTGTGTGTGTATGTGTGTTGGGGAGGCCCGGGGGAAGACCCTTGAGGCTGTAGACAGACAGGAGGTTGATGGCTCTATGACCCTTCTACTCAGACAGGCTCCAGAAACTACAGTGTCTCAGACAGAGAAATATGATCCCTCGTTAAAGAGGAGAGGAGGTGGAGGAGAGGAAAGGGATAGGGGAGAGGAGAAGAGAGGAGAGGAGAGAAGAGAGGAGGGAGGTGGAGGAGAGGAAAGGGATAGGGGAGAGGAGAAGAGAGGAAAGGAGAGAAGAGAGGAGGTGGAGGAGGTGGAGGAGAGGAAAGGGATAGGGGAGAGGAGAGGAGAGAAGAGAGGAGGGGAGGTGGAGGAGGTGGAGGAGAGGAAAAGGATAGGGGAGAGTTGGAGAGGAGGTGGAGGAGGTGGAGGAGAGGAAAGGGATTAGGGAGAGGAGAAGAGAGGAGAGGAGAGAAGAGAGGAGGTGGAGGAGGTGGAGGAGAGGAAAGGGATAAGGGAGAGGAGAAGAGAGGGGAGGAGATAAGAGAGGAGGTGATGGAGGTGGAGGAGAAGAAAGGGATAGGGGAGAGGAGAAGAGAGGAGAGGAGAGAAGAGAGGAGGTGGAGGAGAGGAAAGGGATAGGGGAGAGGAGAAGAGAGGAGAGGAGAGAAGAGAGGAGGTGGAGGAGAGGAAAGGGATAGGGGAGAGGAGAGGAGAGAGGAGGAGAGGATAGGAGAGTAATAGAGCAGAGGGATGGGGAGAAGAGAGATCGAGGAGAGGCATAGAGAGGAGGGGAGAAGAGAGGGGAAAAGGGGAGGAGAGGCATAGAAGAGAGGAGAAGGAGAAGAGGAGGGGAGAGGATGCGAGGAGAGGCATAGAGGAAAGGAGAGGAGAGGAGAGGAGAGGAGAGGAGAGGAGAGGAGAGGAGAGGAGAGGAGAGGAGAGGGATAGAGGAGAGGAGAGGAGAGGAGAGGAGAGGAGAGAGATGGAGAGGAGAGGGATAGGGTGGTGGAGGAGAGGCGGAGGGATAGAGGAGAGGAGGGAAGGGGGGAAGGGGAGAGGTAGAGGAGAGGAGAGTGGAAGAGAGAAGGATAGAGGAGAGGATAGGTATAGGTATAGACACGTGTGTGCATGTGTGTGTGTATGTGTGTATGTATAGCAAACTTTGTCTCCTTCCTAAAGTCATGTCACCACCATATGTCACTGCGAGAACACTTTTAATTTTTAAAATGAAACTTCTGTTTCAATGGCAGTCGTTGCAATTACACTGATTGAATTTGATTTTCAGGGGAATAATTCAAAATGATTGAATTATTTTTTGATTGCTTGTCAGTTTGAAAGTTAAATGCCGAATGAATCCAATTCTTTCTTTCACTGAATTAAACAGTGTAGAGAGTCAAACTGACATAGTGGTAATACACAGCAAAGATAACACTGTAGAGAGTCAAACTGACATAGTGGTAATACACAGCAAAGATAACACTGTAGAGAGTCAAACTGACATAGTGGTAATACACAGCAAAGATAACACTGTAGAGAGTCAAACTGACATGGTGGTAATACACAGCAAGGTAAACACTGTAGAGTGTCAAACTGACATAGTGGTAATACACAGCAAGGTAAACACTGTAGAGTGTCAAACTGACATGGTGGTAATACACAGCAAAGATAACACTGTAGAGAGTCAAACTGACATAGTGGTAATACACAGCAAAGGTAACACTGTAGAGAGTCAAACTGACATAGTGGTAATACACAGCAAAGGTAACACTGTAGAGAGTCAAACTGACATGGTGGTAATACACAGCAAAGGTAACACTGTAGAGAGTCAAACTGACATAGTGGTAATACACAGCAAAGATAACACTGTAGAGAGTCAAACTGGCATAGTGGTAATACACAGCAAAGATAACACTGTAGAGAGTCAAACTGACATAGTGGTAATACACAGCAAAGGTAACACTGTAGAGAGTCAAACTGACATGGTGGTAATACACAGCAAAGGTAACACTGTAGAGAGTCAAACTGACATGGTGGTAATACACAGCAAAGATAACACTGTAGAGAGTCAAACTGACATAGTGGTAATACACAGCAAAGGTAACACTGTAGAGAGTCAAACTGACATGGTGGTAATACACATCAAAGATAACACTGTAGAGAGTCAAACTGACATGGTGGTAATACACAGCAAAGGTAACACTGTAGAGAGTCAAACTGACATAGTGGTAATACACAGCAAAGATAACACTGTAGAGAGTCAAACTGACATGGTGGTAATACACAGCAAGGTAACTGAAATATGAACCTTGAATCTTCTCCTCGTTTAAAGCAGGTACATGTGTTTTGAGTTTGTATGTTTTGTGAGGTCAGCTCTTAGCAGTGACATGACTCAGTATTGCTACATTAATATCACTAATGTGATTTTTACATTATGTTGACTATTTGTATGGTTTTAGCAGCATGTCCAGGGTTGGGGAGTAACGGATTACGTCAGTTACATGTAATCTGATTACAAAAAAACTGTATCTGTAACCCGTTACTTTACCACCAAAAATGTTTCAATCAGATTACAGATAATTCTGAAAATTAGATGAGTACTTCTAGGATTACTTTTAAAATCAGAAATTATGTTTGTTAATTCCATTATGGCACCTTTCTGTTTTCTCAAAGACAAGTTAGTTCCACCTGAGAGTCTGACCACAAGTCAGAGACCACTATGATGACACACCAAATGCATTTGATGGATCATTTTTGTCTTCTTCTAAGGCAAAGTAATCAAAAAGTAACTGAAAATAATCTGATTACATTACTGAGTTAATGTAATCCAAAAGTTAGGTTAAGGATGAACATTTTGGACAGGTAACTAGTAACTGTAACAGATTACATTTAGAAAGTAATCTACCTACCTGCTACCTGACTGCTGTTATGGGTTAAATCCTTTTAGAGACTTTATTGGCCGTGGGTGTGTGTGTGTGTGTGTGTGTGTGTGTGTGTGTAAGTGTGTCAACACACGCACTTCTGTGGTTGTGTGTGTGTGTGTGTATATGTGTGTGTGTAAGTGTGTCAACACACGCACTTCTGTGGTTGTGTGTGTGGTCATGCTGTGCCATGGCAATGGGCCATAAATTATATATTATCTCCACTCTGGCGCATTTAGTGCTTGGTTTCACCCTGATTACTCATCCAGCTCCAGCTCTCTGTCCACTATGACACACACACACACACACACACACACACACACACACACACACACACACACACACACACACACACACACACACACACACACACACACACACACACACACACACACAGACCATGATGTAATCACTTAGAACATCCTCTTGACCTGGAAAAGGTTTCTGGCCTTACAAACAGTATGTGTATAGGATGCTAGAGTCAGTTAGGGAGGGATGGAAGGAGAGAAGGAGGGATGGAAAAAGAGAGGGAAGGAAGGAAGGGTAGAAGGAGAAATGGATAAAGGGAAGGAAAGATTGAAAGAGAAAATGAGGGATGAAGAGAGGGAAAGATGCAAGGAGAAAGGGAGGGATAAAGAGAGGGAGAGAGAAGGGGAGAGGGAGGGTCCGGACATAGCAGGGTGACTTCTCTACTTCCACTGAAGTGAGAGATAAGAACACCCCCCCAGCCCCTATCCCTTCCACTCCAGCCCTGATCCCGAGGTAGAGGATGCTAGCCTCCCTGCTTATCTTTTTCTCTCTCTCTCTCTCTCTCTCTCTCTCTCTCTCTCTCTCTCTCTCTCTCTCTCTCTCTCTCGCTCTCTCTCTCTTTCTCTTTCTCTTTCTCTTTCTCTCTCTCAATTCAATTCAAGGGCTTTATTGGCATGGGAAACATGTGTTAACATTGCCAAAGCAAGTGAGGTAGACAACATACAAAGTGAATATATAAAGTGAAAAACAACTAAAATGAACAGTAAACATTACACATACAGAGGTTTCAAAACAGGAAAGACATTACAAATGTCATATTATATATATATATACAGTGTTTTAACAATGTACAAATGGTTAAAGGACACAAGATAAAATAAATAAGCATAAATATGGGTTGGATTTACAATGGTGTCATGTATTGTCATGTTGTGTCTTGTTTCTGTCCTTTCCCTTCACCCTGTCTCCCTCTGCTGGTCGTTATTAGGTTACCTTTTCTCCCCCTCTTTCCCCCAGCTGTTCCTTGTCTCCTCCTAACTACCTCGTCACCCCTTTTCCCACCTGTTCCCTTTTTCCCTCTGATTAGTCCTCTATATCTCTCTCTGTTTTTGTTCCTGTCTTTGTCGGATTCTTGTTTGTGTTTTTCATGCCTGAACCAGACTATCGTCATGTTTGCTGCAACCTTGTCCTGTCCTGTCAGAATCTGCCGGTCCATCTGAGCCTACCTATGTTTTGTTATTAAAGAAGTTCTGTTTACGTTAATTCGCTTTTGGGTCCTCATTCACGCACCGTAACAGAAGAATCCGACCAAGAATGGACCCAGCGACTTCGGATCCTCTCCACTCAGCCGTCGAGATCCAGGGAGCGATGCTAGGCAGACACGAGCAGGAATTGTCTGCTGCTCGACATGCCGTTGAGACCCTGGCCACCCAAGTCTCCAACCTCACAGAACAGGTTCACCATCTCCGCCTCGATCCACCGGCCACTTCCAGGACTTTCGAATCTCCGGAGCCCAGAATCAATAACCCGCCGTGTTACTCTGGGGAGCCCACTGAATGCCGCTCGTTCCTCACCCAGTGTGATATTGTGTTTTCTCTCCAGCCCAACACTTACTCCAGGAGCACTGCTCGTGTCGCCTACGTCATATCTCTCCTTACTGGACGGGCTCGTGAGTGGGGCACGGCAATCTGGGAGGCAAGGGCTGAGTGTACTAACCAGTATCAGGACTTTAAGGAGGAGATGATACGGGTTTTTGATCGATCTGTTTTTGGGGAGGAGGCTTCCAGGGCCCTGTCTTCCCTATGTCAAGGTAATCGATCCATAACAGACTACTCTATTGAGTTTCGCACTCTTGCTGCCTCCAGTGGCTGGAACGAGCCGGCTTTGCTCGCTCGTTTTCTGGAGGGTCTCCGCGCAGAGGTAAAGGATGAGATTCTCTCCCGGGAGGTTCCTTCCAGCGTGGATTCCTTGATTGAACTCGCTATTCGCATTGAGCGACGGGTTGATCTTCGTCACCGAGCTCGTGGAAAGGAGCTCGCGTTCTCCGTTGCCCCCCTCTCCGCATCACTACCATCTTCCTCTGCCGGCTCGGGTGCTGAGCCTATGCAGCTGGGAGGTATCCGCATCTCGACTAAGGAGAGGGAACGGAGAATCACCAACCGCCTCTGTCTCTATTGCGGTTCTGCTGGTCATTTTGTCACTTCATGTCCAGTAAAAGCCAGAGCTCATCAGTAAGCGGAGGGCTACTGGTGAGCGCTACTACTCCTGTCTCTCCTTCAAGATCCTGCACTACCTTGTCGGTCCATCTACGCTGGACCGGTTCGTCAGCTTCCTGCAGTGCCTTAATAGACTCTGGGGCGGAGGGCTGTTTTATGGACGAGACCTGGGCTCGGGAACATGACATTCCTCTCAGACAGTTAAGGGAGTCCACGGCCTTGTTCGCCCTGGATGGTAGTCCTCTCCCCAGGATTCAGCGTGAGACGCTACCTTTAACCCTCACTGTTTCTGGTAATCATAGCGAAACCATTTCTTTTTTAATTTTTCGTTCACCTTTTACACCTGTTGTTTTGGGCCATCCCTGGCTAGTTTGTCATAATCCTTCCATTAATTGGTCTAGTAATTCTATCCTCTCCTGGAACGTCTCTTGTCATGTGAAATGTTTAATGTCTGCTATCCCTCCTGTTTCCTCTGTCTCTTCTTCACAGGAGGAGCCTGGTGATTTGACAGGGGTGCCGGAGGAATATCACGATCTGCGCACGGTGTTCAGTCGGTCCAGGGCCACCTCTCTTCCCCCACACCGGTCGTATGATTGTAGTATTGATCTCCTTCCGGGAACCACTCCCCCCCGGGGTAGACTATACTCTCTGTCGGCTCCCGAACGTAAGGCTCTCGAAGATTATTTGTCTGTAGCTCTTGCCGCCGGTACCATAGTCCCCTCCTCCTCTCCCGCCGGAGCGGGGTTTTTTTTTGTTAAGAAGAAGGACGGGTCCCTGCGCCCCTGCATAGATTATCGAGGGCTGAATGACATAACAGTGAAGAATCGTTATCCGCTTCCTCTTATGTCTTCAGCCTTCGAGATCCTGCAGGGAGCCAGGTTTTTCACTAAGTTGGACCTTCGTAACGCTTACCATCTCGTGCGCATCAGGGAGGGGGACGAGTGGAAGACGGCGTTTAACACTCCGTTAGGGCACTTTGAATACCGGGTTCTTCCTTTCGGCCTCGCTAACGCTCCAGCTGTCTTTCAGGCATTAGTCAATGATGTCCTGAGAGACATGCTGAACATCTTTGTTTTCGTTTACCTTGACGATATCCTGATTTTTTCACCGTCACTCCAGATTCATGTTCAGCACGTTCGACGTGTCCTCCAGCGCCTTTTAGAGAATTGTCTTTTTGTGAAGGCTGAGAAGTGCTCTTTTCATGCCTCCTCCGTCACATTTCTCGGTTCTGTTATTTCCGCTGAAGGCATTAAGATGGATCCCGCTAAGGTCCAAGCTGTCATTGATTGGCCCGTCCCTAAGTCACGCGTCGAGCTGCAGCACTTTCTCGGCTTCGCGAACTTCTATCGTCGTTTCATCCGTAATTTCGGTCAGGTGGCAGCTCCTCTCACAGCCCTTACTTCTGTCAAGACGTGCTTTAAGTGGTCCGTTTCCGCCCAGGGAGCTTTTGATCTCCTCAAGAATCGTTTTACATCCGCACCTATCCTTGTTACACCTGACGTCACTAGACAGTTCGTTGTCGAGGTTGACGCGTCAGAGGTGGGCGTGGGAGCCATTCTTTCTCAGCGCTCCCTCTCTGACGACAAGGTCCACCCTTGCGCGTATTTTTCTCATCGCCTGTCGCCGTCGGAACGTAACTATGATGTGGGAAACCGCAAACTGCTCGCCATCCGCTTAGCCCTAGGCGAATGGCAACAGTGGTTGGAGGGGGCGACCGTTCCTTTTGTCGTTTGGACTGACCATAGGAACCTTGAGTACATCCGTTCTGCCAAACGACTTAATGCGCGTCAGGCGCGCTGGGCGCTGTTTTTCGCTCGTTTCGAGTTCGTGATTTCTTATCGTCCGGGCTCTAAGAACACCAAGCCTGATGCTTTATCTCGTCTCTTCAGTTCTTCAGTAGCCTCCACTGACCCCGAGGGGATTCTCCCTGAGGGGCGTGTTGTCGGGTTGACTGTCTGGGGAATTGAGAGGCAGGTAAAGCAAGCACTCACTCAAACTCCGTCGCCGCGCGCTTGTCCTAGGAACCTTCTTTTCGTTCCCGTTCCTACTCGTCTGGCCGTTCTTCAGTGGGCTCACTCTGCCAAGTTAGCCGGCCATCCTGGCGTTCGGGGTACGCTTGCTTCCATTCGCCAGCGTTTTTGGTGGCCCACCCGGGAGCATGACACGCGTCGCTTCGTGGCTGCTTGTTCGGTCTGCGCGCAGACTAAGTCCGGTAACTCCCCTCCTGCCGGCCGTCTCAGGCCGCTTCCCATTCCCTCTCGACCGTGGTCTCACATCGCCTTAGATTTTGTCACCGGACTGCCTTCGTCAGCGGGGAAGACTGTTATTCTTACGGTTGTCGACAGGTTCTCTAAGGCGGCTCATTTTATTCCCCTTGCTAAGCTTCCTTCTGCTAAAGAGACGGCACAAATCATCATCGAGAATGTTTTCAGAATTCATGGCCTTCCGTCAGACGTCGTTTCGGACAGAGGTCCGCAATTCACGTCTCAATTTTGGAGGGAGTTTTGCCGTTTGATTGGGGCTTCCGTCAGTCTCTCTTCCGGCTTTCACCCCCAGTCTAACGGTCAAGCAGAACGGGCCAATCAGACTATTGTTCGCATCTTACGCAGTCTTTCTTTTCGCAACCCTGCGTCTTGGTCAGAACAGCTCCCCTGGGCAGAATACGCCCACAACTCGCTTCCTTCGTCTGCGACCGGGCTATCTCCTTTTCAGAGTAGCCTCGGGTACCAGCCTCCGCTGTTCTCATCTCAGTTCGCCGAGTCCAGCGTCCCCTCCGCTCAGGCTTTTGTCCAACGTTGCGAGCGCACCTGGAAGAGGGTCAGGTCTGTACTTTGCCGTTATAGGGCGCAGACTGTGAGAGCTGCTAATAAGCGTAGAACTAAGAGTCCTAGATATTGTCGCGGTCAGAGAGTTTGGCTCTCCACTCAGAACCTTCCCCTTAAGACCGCTTCTCGCAAGTTGACCCCGCGGTTCATTGGTCCG
>NC_143027.1:80685000-80692500 GCF_057628025.1 Oncorhynchus mykiss
TATGGTCAGATGAAACCAAAATATAACTTTTTGGTAAAAACTCAACTCGTCGTGTTTGAAGGACAAAGAATGCTGAGGTGCATCCAAAGAACATCATACCTACTGTGAAGCATGGGGGTGGAAACATCATGCTTTGGGGCTGTTTTTCTGCAAAGGGACCAGGACGACTGATCCGTGTAAAGGAAAGAATGAATGGGGCCATGTATCGTGAGATTTTGAGTGAAAACCTCCTTCCATCAGCAAGGGTATTGAAGATGAAACGTGGCTGGGTCTTTCAACATGACAATGATCCCAAACACACCGCCCGGGCAACGAAGGAGTGGCTTCGTAAGAAGCATTTCAAGGTCCTGGAGTGGCCTAGCCAGTCTCCAGATCTCAACCCCATAGAAAATCTTTGGAGGGAGTTGAAAGTCCATGTTGCCCAGCAACGTCCCCAAAACATCACTGCTCTAGAGTTGATCTGCATGGAGGAATGGGCCAAAATACCAGCAACAGTGTGTGAAAACGTTGTGAAGACTTACAGAAAACGTTTGACCTGTCATTGCCAACAAAGGGTATATAACAAAGTATTGAGATAAACTTTTGTTATTGACCAAATACTTATTTTCCACCATAATTTGTAAATAAATTCATTAAAAATCCTACAATGTGATTTTCTGGATTTTTTTTCATTTTGTCTGTCATAGTTTAAGTGTACCTATGATGAAAATTACAGTCCTCTCTCATCTTTTTAAGTGGGAGAACTTGCACAATTGGTGGCTGACTAAATACTTTTTTGCCCCACTGTATAGTAAGTTAGTAAGTTACTATAATAAGGTTATAATGTTACGATATATAGTGCTATAATAAGGTTATAATGTTATGATATATAGTGCTATAATAAGGTTATAATGTTATGATGTATGATACTAACTCAGTATCCTAGCCCTGCCCCTCTCCCTCGCTGGTCCATGGCCTGTCTAGAGTTACTAATGCTGTGGAGGGGAAACACACCACACCAGGTAAACAGGCGTTGTCCCAAATGGCACCCTATTCCCTACATAGATTACTACATTCGACCAGAGCCCTATAGGCCCTGTATGGTCAAAAGTAGTGCACTAACAAGGAAATAGGGTGCCATTTGGGATGTTGCTCTGTTTATCAGACAGGGTTTTATTGTGGAGTGACAGCAGACATGATACGGCTTAGAGAGAGACCAGTGGAACTTCTACAAATGTCAGCTCTCTGTAGTCCGCTAATATTCTAGTTTTTAAAGTGGTTTGTGTTTTCTAGTTTTTGTAGTTTCTAAAGTGGACTCTAACTGTGTAGTTTTTTATGTGTGACTCTGTGGTTGGATTCAGCATAGAAAACATCCCAACACCTACACTGAAAAAAAGGAAGGTTGTTAAATGGTTCTTCCCCAGCTCTTAAAGTGTAGGCTGAATAATGTAGGATGTGTAACTTTGATGTGCCAGACGTGTTGCTGACAGCCTGGTTTATACTGGGTGTTCTACACCTATGTGTGTGTGTCTCTGTCTGTGTGTGTGTGTGTGTGTATTTTACACCTGTGTGTGTGTGAGTGTCTGAATCACATACACACCTCACCCCCACGGTGAGAACACACACCTCCACTAGACTGCCAGACTGAGTGGGCTGAATCACCTGTCTAACCACCATTACTATTCATGAGTTGCACGTCTGGTCACAATGCTGTTTGGAATGTTCTCTTGAGGACTGACGCCTGACTGAAGGTTCTACTCAATATATTCTCAGTGATGAAGATTTATTCCAAAGTGCATTACAGTGGCTTGGAAACACCATGACATTTCAAAAGGAGGTGTGTGAGCGCTGTGTCAGCGCTGTAGAGATCTGCCTGAGGAGAAGAATAGATCAGTGTGTCAGCGCTGTAGAGATCTGCCTGAGGAGGAGAATAGTTCAGTGTGTCAGCGCTGTAGAGATCTGCCTGAGGAGGAGAATAGATCAGTGTCAGCGCTGTAGAGATCTGCCTGAGGAGAAGAATAGATCAGTGTCAGCGCTGTAGAGATCTGCCTGACGAGAATAATAGATCCGTGTCAGCTCTGTAGAGATCTGCCTGAGGAGAAGAATAGATCAGTGTGTCAGCGCTGTAGAGATCTGCCTGAGGAGAAGAATAGATCAGTGTCAGCGCTGTAGAGATCTGCCTGACGAGAATAATAGATCCGTGTCAGCTCTGTAGAGATCTGCCTGAGGAGGAGAATAGATCAGTGTGTCAGCGCTGTAGAGATCTGCCTGAGGAGGAGAATAGATCAGTGTGTCAGCGCTGTAGAGATCTGTCTGAGGAGGAGAATAGATCAGTGTCAGCGCTGTAGAGATCTGCCTGAGGAGAAGAATAGATCAGTGTCAGCTCTGTAGAGATCTGTCTGAGGAGAAGAATAGATCAGTGTCAGCGCTGTAGAGATCTGTCTGAGGAGAAGAATAGATCAGTGTGTCAGCGCTGTAGAGATCTGCCTGAGGAGAAGAATAGATCAGTGTCAGCTCTGTAGAGATCTGCCTGACGAGAATAATAGATCCGTGTCAGCTCTGTAGAGATCTGTCTGAGGAGGAGAATAGATCAGTGTGTCAGCTCTGTAGAGATCTGCCTGAGGAGGAGAATAGATCAGTGTGTCAGCGCTGTAGAGATCTGCCTGAGGAGAAGAATAGTTCATTGTCAGCGCTGTAGAGATCTGCCCGAGGAGAAGAATAGATCAGTGTCAGCGCTGTAGAGATCTGCCTGAGGAGGAGAATAGATCAGTGTCAGCTCTGTAGAGATCTGTCTGAGGAGAAGAATAGATCAGTGTCAGCGCTGTAGAGATCTGTCTGAGGAGGAGAATAGATCAGTGTGTCAGCGCTGTAGAGATCTGTCTGAGGAGGAGAATAGATCAGTGTGTCAGCGCTGTAGAGATCTGTCTGAGGAGGAGAATAGATCAGTGTGTCAGCGCTGTAGAGATCTGCCTGAGGAGGATAATAGATCAGTGTGTCAGCGCTGTAGAGATCTGTCTGAGGAGAAGAATAAATCAGTGTGTCAGCTCTGTAGAGATCTGCCCGAGGAGAAGAATAAATCAGTGTGTCAGCTCTGTAGAGATCTGCCCGAGGAGAAGAATAAATCAGTGTGTCAGCTCTGTAGAGATCTGTCTGAGGAGAAGAATAAATCAGTGTGTCAGCTCTGTAGAGATCTGCCCGAGGAGAAGAATAGATCAGTGTGTCAGCGCTGTAGAGATCTGCCTGAGGAGAAGAATAGATCAGTGTCAGCTCTGTAGAGATCTGTCTGAGGAGGATAATAGATCAGTGTGTCAGCGCTGTAGAGATCTGCCTGAGGAGGAGAATAGATCAGTGTCAGCGCTGTAGAGATCTGTCTGAGGAGGATAATAGATCAGTGTGTCAGCGCTGTAGAGATCTGTCTGAGGAGTAGAATAGATCAGTGTCAGCGCTGTAGAGATCTGCCTGAGGAGGAGAATAGATCAGTGTGTCAGCGCTGTAGAGATCTGCCTGAGGAGAAGAATAGATCAGTGTCAGCGCTGTAGAGATCTGCCTGGGGAGGAGAATAGATCAGTGTGTCAGCGCTGTAGAGATCTGCCTGGGGAGGAGAATAGATCAGTGTGTCAGCGCTGTAGAGATCTGCCTGAGGAGGAGAATAGATCAGTGTGTCAGCGCTGTAGAGATCTGCCTGGGGAGGAGAATAGATCAGTGTGTCAGCGCTGTAGAGATCTGCCTGAGGAGGAGAATAGATCAGTGTGTCAGCGCTGTAGAGATCTGCCTGAGGAGGAGAATAGATCAGTGTCAGCGCTGTAGAGATCTGCCTGAGGAGAAGAATAGATCAGTGTCAGCGCTGTAGAGATCTGCCTGACGAGAATAATAGATCCGTGTCAGCTCTGTAGAGATCTGCCTGAGGAGGAGAATAGATCAGTGTGTCAGCGCTGTAGAGATCTGCCTGAGGAGGAGAATAGATCAGTGTGTCAGCGCTGTAGAGATCTGTCTGAGGAGAAGAATAGATCAGTGTCAGCGCTGTAGAGATCTGCCTGAGGAGAAGAATAGATCAGTGTCAGCGCTGTAGAGATCTGTCTGAGGAGAAGAATAGATCAGTGTCAGCGCTGTAGAGATCTGCCCGAGGAGAAGAATAGATCAGTGTCAGCTCTGTAGAGATCTGTCTGAGGAGAATAATAGATCAGTGTGTCAGCTCTGTAGAGATCTGCCTGAGGAGAAGAATAGATCAGTGTGTCAGCGCTGTAGAGATCTGCCTGAGGAGAAGAATAGATCAGTGTCAGCTCTGTAGAGATCTGCCTGACGAGAATAATAGATCCGTGTCAGCTCTGTAGAGATCTGCCTGAGGAGGAGAATAGATCAGTGTGTCAGCGCTGTAGAGATCTGCCTGAGGAGAAGAATAGTTCATTGTCAGCGCTGTAGAGATCTGCCCGAGGAGAAGAATAGATCAGTGTGTCAGCGCTGTAGAGATCTGCCTGAGGAGAAGAATAGATCAGTGTCAGCGCTGTAGAGATCTGTCTGAGGAGGAGAATAGATCAATGTCAGCTCTGTAGAGATCTGTCTGAGGAGGAGAATAGATCAGTGTCAGCTCTGTAGAGATCTGTCTGAGGAGGAGAATAGATCAGTGTCAGCGCTGTAGAGATCTGCCTGAGGAGAAGAATAGATCAGTGTGTCAGCGCTGTAGAGATCTGCCTGAGGAGAAGAATAGATCAGTGTGTCAGCGCTGTAGAGATCTGCCTGAGGAGAAGAATAGATCAGTGTGTCAGCTCTGTAGAGATCTGCCTGAGGAGAAGAATAGTTCAGTGTGTCAGCTCTGTAGAGATCTGCCTGAGGAGGAGAATAGATCAGTGTCAGCTCTGTAGAGATCTGCCTGAGGAGAAGAATAGATCAGTGTCAGCGCTGTAGAGATCTGCCCGAGGAGAAGAATAGATCAGTGTGTCAGCGCTGTAGAGATCTGCCTGAGGAGGAGAATAGATCAGTGTCAGCTCTGTAGAGATCTGTCTGAGGAGGAGAATAGATCAGTGTGTCAGCTCTGTAGAGATCTGTCTGAGGAGGAGAATAGATCAGTGTGTCAGCTCTGTAGAGATCTGCCTGAGGAGAAGAATAGATCAGTGTGTCAGCTCTGTAGAGATCTGTCTGAGGAGGAGAATAGATCAGTGTGTCAGCGCTGTAGAGATCTGCCTGAGGAGGAGAATAGATCAGTGTGTCAGCTCTGTAGAGATCTGTCTGAGGAGGAGAATAGATCAGTGTGTCAGCTCTGTAGAGATCTGTCTGAGGAGGAGAATAGATCAGTGTGTCAGCTCTGTAGAGATCTGTCTGAGGAGGAGAATAGATCAGTGTGTCAGCTCTGTAGAGATCTGCCTGAGGAGAAGAATAGATCAGTGTCAGCGCTGTAGAGATCTGCCTGAGGAGGAGAATAGATCAGTGTCAGCTCTGTAGAGATCTGTCTGAGGAGGAGAATAGATCAGTGTGTCAGCGCTGTAGAGATCTGTCTGAGGAGGATAATAGATCAGTGTGTCAGCGCTGTAGAGATCTGCCTGAGGAGAAGAATAGATCAGTGTCAGCGCTGTAGAGATCTGTCTGAGGAGGATAATAGATCAGTGTGTCAGCGCTGTAGAGATCTGCCTGAGGAGGAGAATAGTTCAGTGTGTCAGCTCTGTAGAGATCTGTCTGAGGAGAAGAATAGATCAGTGTCAGCGCTGTAGAGATCTGTCTGAGGAGAAGAATAGATCAGTGTCAGCGCTGTAGAGATCTGCCTGAGGAGAAGAATAGATCAGTGTCAGTGCTGTAGAGATCTGTCTGAGGAGAAGAATAGATCAGTGTCAGCTCTGTAGAGATCTGCCTGAGGAGAAGAATAGATCAGTGTCAGCGCTGTAGAGATCTGTCTGAGGAGAAGAATAGATCAGTGTCAGCGCTGTAGAGATCTGTCTGAGGAGGATAATAGATCAGTGTGTCAGCGCTGTAGAGATCTGCCTGAGGAGAAGAATAGATCAGTGTCAGCGCTGTAGAGATCTGTCTGAGGAGGATAATAGATCAGTGTGTCAGCGCTGTAGAGATCTGCCTGAGGAGGAGAATAGTTCAGTGTGTCAGCTCTGTAGAGATCTGTCTGAGGAGGATAATAGTTCAGTGTGTCAGCGCTGTAGAGATCTGCCTGAGGAGGAGAATAGATCAGTGTGTCAGCGCTGTAGAGATCTGCCTGAGGAGAAGAATAGATCAGTGTCAGCGCTGTAGAGATCTGTCTGAGGAGGATAATAGATCAGTGTGTCAGCGCTGTAGAGATCTGTCTGAGGAGAATAGATCAGTGTGTCAGCGCTGTAGAGATCTGTCTGAGGAGAATAGATCAGTGTGTCAGCGCTGTAGAGATCTGTCTGAGGAGGATAATAGATCAGTGTGTCAGCTCTGTAGAGATCTGCCTGAGGAGAAGAATAGATCAGTGTCAGCTCTGTAGAGATCTGTCTGAGGAGGAGAATAGATCAGTGTGTCAGCGCTGTAGAGATCTGCCTGAGGAGAAGAATAGATCAGTGTCAGCGCTGTAGAGATCTGTCTGAGGAGGATAATAGATCAGTGTGTCAGCTCTGTAGAGATCTGTCTGAGGAGAAGAATAGATCAGTGTCAGCTCTGTAGAGATCTGTCTGAGGAGGATAATAGATCAGTGTGTCAGCTCTGTAGAGATCTGTCTGAGGAGAAGAATAGATCAGTGTGTCAGCTCTGTAGAGATCTGTCTGAGGAGAAGAATAGATCAGTGTGTCAGCTCTGTAGAGATCTGTCTGAGGAGAAGAATAGATCAGTGTGTCAGCGCTGTAGAGATCTGTCTGAGGAGGAGAATAGATCAGTGTGTCAGCGCTGTAGAGATCTGTCTGAGGAGAAGAATAGATCAGTGTGTCAGCGCTGTAGAGATCTGCCTGGGGAGGAGAATAGATCAGTGTGTCAGCTCTGTAGAGATCTGCCTGAGGAGAAGAATAGTTCAGTGTGTCAGCGCTGTAGAGATCTGTCTGAGGAGAAGAATAGATCAGTGTCAGCGCTGTAGAGATCTGCCTGAGGAGAAGAATAGATCAGTGTCAGCTCTATAGAGATCTGTCTGAGGAGGATAATAGATCAGTGTGTCAGCTCTGTAGCGATCTGCCTGAGGAGAAGAATAGATCAGTGTGTCAGCGCTGTAGAGATCTGTCTGAGGAGAAGAATAGATCAGTGTGTCAGTGCTGTAGAGATCTGCCTGAGGAGAAGAATAGATCAGTGTCAGCGCTGTAGAGATCTGTCTGAGGAGGAGAATAGATCAGTGTGTCAGCGCTGTAGAGATCTGCCCGAGGAGAAGAATAGATCAGTGTGTCAGCGCTGTAGAGATCTGCCTGGGGAGGAGAATAGATCAGTGTGTCAGCTCTGTAGAGATCTGCCTGAGGAGAAGAATAGATCAGTGTCAGCGCTGTAGAGATCTGCCTGAGGAGGAGAATAGATCAGTGTGTCAGCGCTGTAGAGATCTGCCTGAGGAGGAGAATAGATCAGTGTCAGCTCTGTAGAGATCTGCCT